>NC_057710.1:81135666-81163523 GCF_004010195.1 Chiloscyllium plagiosum | reverse complement strand
CAAACGCTCAATTTCTTTAGTCATCCAGCATTCTCTATACCTACCAGCCTTCCCTTTTACCCTAACAGGAATATACTTTCTCTGGATTCTTGTTATCTCATTTCTGAAGGCTTCCCATTTTCCAGCCGTCCCTTTACCTGTGAACATCTGCCTCCAATCAGCTTTTGAAAGTTCTTGCCTAATACCATCAAAATTGGCCTTTCTCCAATTTAGGACTTCAACTTTTAGATCTGGTCTATCCTTTTCCATCACTATTTTAAAACGAATAGAATTATGGTCGCTGGCCCCAAAGTGCTCCCGCACTGACACCTCAGTCACCTGCGCTGCCTTATTTCCCAAGAGTAGGTCAAGTTTTGCACCTTCTCTTTTGTGGCTATAAGTCCTCGTATCCTCGCCTAATGGAAACAAATTCCCAGCGTCCACCCTTTCTAAGCCATGCATTATCTTGTAAGTTTCTATTAGATCTCCCCTTAACCTTCTGAACTCTAACGAATACAATCCCAGGATCCTCAGCCATTCATTGTATGTTAGGCCTACCATTCCAGGGATCATCTGTGTGAATCTTCACTGGACACGCTCCAGTACCAGTATGTCTTTCCTGAGATATGGGGCCCAAAACTGGAGGTTGATGCATTAATCCTAATTAAAAGGCTCAATGGAAATGTGAGACAGCTGAAAGTTCATCAGAGCCACATGCACATCAAAGCAAAAGAACGAGGCGGGGGTGGGGGGGGGGGGGAGTCTCATATGACACAAGAAGAGCCTGTTGGTCACCCAAAAGAACACAAAGTTGGAATCTTGCCATTTTGGATCGAAGGTCAACTCTGCAATAACTTTCCAAAATGCTGCGACTTCATGAAAAGTGGAAGAAATAAGCTTTTTCTAAACCACGATGGCATAGTTGACAACATTCAATTTGAGGCGCTGAATGGGCCAATTGCAGTAATCATGCATAATCGAGAATGTGTTGCTGGAAAAGTCCAGCAGGTCAGGCAGTATCTGAGGAGCAGGAGAATCAACATTTCAGGCATAAGCCCTTCATCAGTAATCTGTCCTTAAAATTCCACTTCATCTGGGGATCAGTAATTGCTGACAGCAAATTACAGCAGCAATTATTGCAGCACCTTACAAATTTTGGATGTATAAGTAAGCCCAAATCAATTTTACCTGAATTAACTTAACTTTTAGTGGAATTTTGGATAGCTCATTGAGTTATTATTTCTTTCATCTGACAGCTCACATGTAATACGAAAAATAATTAAATCAATGTGTATGTTTGAATTCAGAAGATAACACTTACCACCATCTAATCAAAAATGATGATTACTATACCTTTTACAAGCATCGCTTACAACTTACAGAACACTCAATATGATATTGCTCAAGCATATCATAGAATCTTGTACAAACATGAAGTCATGCTATAGGCTATGAAACTGTGGAAATCAGCCAAAATCAGTAAAGAAATATTTACTGAATGTGACAGAGATGATAAATTAAGAGGACAATAACACCTTTGAACATCCTACAGCATACTGCCAACACATTACTCCAACTATTAATGTCCAGTGAGATTCAAACTCTTTTTTTCAAATTACACTGACTATTGTTTTAATGGTGTGAATTCAGCACAACCTCATATTTAATTATCAATAGTTGCAGCAGTGGTATGAGGGTACTCAGTGTTTGTAGGGGATCATCTCAGGTGTGGGACCAAGTTCCTCCACTGAAGCAGTGATAGGTGAGACAGTGGAGTGAGGAGGGAAGATGGTTGGGGGGCAGGGAGGGGGATGAATGGGCTTTTGGGGTTCCTGGCCAGGCAGAGGTGCGTGTGGTGTATTGTGAGGGATGTTCCGGCTGAGTAGTGCTGCTTCGGGTGCCATGGCCATGGAATGAGATTTTTGGGGTGATTAGCTCACTCCATTGTTAAAGACATGCCACCCAAATGAAAGGAGCATAGTTCATTCATAACTGATATGAGGAAACAGGGCAGAACATTAGCTGACCATGAAATATTTGGGAACAAAGGTTAAGAGATAAATGAGTGATCACATAAGCTTGAATCTAATCAGTAGATAAGTAACAATATAATTAACGCTTAGCTTGTAGATTCATGTGATTCCTATAGAAGAGTGTATAAAGGTAGATTTGCATAGATATTCAGCAGAGTGAGCTCAATCATCCTGGGTGACAACCTTGAGTTCCTCTCCTTGATTATTGCTCAAATCAACCACTGAAGCTCTCAAAATCTTCTTGACTCATAGACTGAGATCACTCCAACAAACTGGTGTAGTCAGCAAGATACCCTGCCTGGGGCCACTGAGATGCGACTACTAAGAGGGTGAGAACATTTAATTTTACTACCCTGTAGTTTAGAATAGGCATATTTCTGGCAACCCCATTGGTAAAATTAAAATTGGAGTGCGAGGGTACGGAGGATGCAGAGGAACAGCAACTAATCCTGAGGGTGTTGTAACTATCTAATGCTGACAGACTGCTGCAATAAAATAACCTTGGCACAATTAACACTGATGGACTGGCATGATATGATAGTTTTGAGTGCACTACACCCAGAAGCTGAGTGCAGGTGTGGTCGCGAGAAAAAAATGCTTAAAGAGAAAAAAGGCAAGTAATTATCCTCTGGACGAGGCAAATTGGGGTCCAGACGGCTCCATCTTAAAGACCTTCTCTGAAGCAAATAAAAAGTTGATTTGTAAAATCACTAAGGCTGGGTGGAATCGACATAAACCAGCATCAGAGCAGAAAGCCTGGTAGGTAGGACAAAAGAATGATGGTGAGAAACTGCAGAAAAAGGCTGTTATAATAGCAGCAAGAAGCAAACAAGGGGCTCATTGTAAACAACAGGAAAGACAAATAATGTCTGTTAGAAAACAGGAGGAAGTATAGCCAACAGGGGCCTTTTTCCCCACTTCACCGCCCAACCCTTCTACTTTCCGCAGTTATAAACCCAGGTAGCGACACATTCAGGAAATTTGTAGATAAAGGACTGACAGACAGTAATGATGATGACTGGGACTTAGACACTGAACGTGTGATATACAAACACCATGATGATAGTGATCATTGGCCCAGCGAACAAGTACCTCATACCCAGTCCTACCTGTAAGAATGCAAGTGATTACAGGCTGGGGACAGCCCGAAACCAAACAAGTAGAGCCAAGTGTTTAGTCAATTTCTGATCCAAACCACCAAAGTCACCTTCAATCCTGAAACTCTGTATTCCGTGCAATAGTCTACCATGTGGAACCTTATCAAACACCTAACTGAAGTCCATATACACCACATCAACTACTTTACCTTCATCCACAGTTTTATCACCTTCTTAAAGAATTCAATAAAGTTAGTGAGGCACGACATATCCTTCATAGCACCATGTTGACTTATCCCTAATCAAATTATTCCTTTCCAGATGATTATAAATCCTATCTCATAGCCTTTCCCAACACCTTACCCACAACTGAAGTAAGGCTCACTGGCCTATAATTACCAGGGTTGTCCCGACTCCCCTTCTTAAACAAGGGAACAACATTTGCTATCCTCTAGTCTCCTGGCACTTCTCCTGTCAACAATGATGTCATAAAGATCGAAGCCAAAGGCTCTGCAACCTCCTCCCTGGTTTTCCAGAGAATCCAAGGATAAATTCTATCTGGTCTTATCTATTTTCAGATCTTCCAAAATTGCTAAAACTTCTTCTTTGTCAACTGCAATCCCATCTAATATATTAGCCTGTATCTCCATATTCTCACTAAGATTGCCCTTTTCCAATGTAAATACTGATGAAAAGTATTCATTAAGCACATCCCCATGTCCTCAGATTTCACACACAACTTCCCACTACTATCTTTGTTTGGCCCTAATCTCACTCTAGTCATTCTTTTTTTCCTGATATACCTATAGAAAGCCTTAGGGTTATTCTTGATCCTATCTGCCAACAACTTCTCATGTCCCTTCTTGGCTCTTCTTAGCCCTCTCTTTAGATCTTTTCTGGCTAACTTATAACACTCAAACCCCCTAAATGAGCTTTCATGCCTCATCCTCACATAGGCCTTCTTCTTCCTCTTGACAAGATCTTCAACTTCTTTAGTAAACCATGGCTCTGCCTCCCGATAACTACCTCCCTGCCTGATAGGTACATACTTATCAAGGACCCGCAGCAGCTGTTCTTTGAATAAGCTCCACATTTCAAGTGTGTCCATCCCCTGCAGTTTCTTTCCCCATCCTGTGCATCCTAAATCTTGCCTAATCGCATTATAGTTGCCTTTTCCCCAGTTATACCTCTTTGCCTGTGATATATACCTATTCCTGCCTATTGCTATTGTAAAAATAACCAAATTGTGGTCACTATCGCCAAAGTACTCACCTACCTCCAAATCTACCACTAGGTTGGGTTCATTCCTTGGTACTAAATCCAATATGACATCACCCCTTGTTGGCCTGTCTACATACTGTGTCAGATTCAGCAGGTCTGGCAGTATCTGTGGAGAAAGAAAAAATGAGTTGACATTTCAAGTCTGGTACAACTCTTCTTTGGAACTGAAAGGAGCTGGAAAACAAGGTTTCGATACAGTGGATAGAAGTGAAGGAGGAACAAGTGGATCACATTGTTAGAGTGTTCAGAGCAAAAGATAAATGCAGTGATAATAATGGTAAAGGAGAGATAGAGATGTTAAATAATTGCAAATGTTATCTGTGATAAGGACAAAATGGTTCCACTCTGCTGAGAACAAAGTCAACAAAAGGCTTTTGATAAAGTCACCCACAGGAAGCTAGTTAGAAAGATTAAAGCACATGGTATAGGAGGATGTGGATTAGTGAATAACGAACTGACAATAACCAGAGAGCAGGAATGAGTACATCATTCTAATGTTGGCAGGCTGTGCAGAGTGTGGTATCATAAGGACCAGTAACTGAGCCCCTGCTGTTCCCAATGTATGTTAAAGATGGAGTGGGGGGCAAACATATTTTTTCCAAAAAAGCAGGTAATACAAAGCTAAATAGGAATCTGTGCTCTCAGCAAGATGCAAAGCAGCTTCAGGAAACTTTGGACAGACTTAAAAATTACGCAAGTCAATGGCAAATGTCTCCATATCCAACATAGGAGGAGGGTCGGTCATATAAAAAAAGTACAGCATGAGGACTGTGCTTTCTCTGTGTAAGTCAGCACTCATAAAGTACATGCTCTCAATTCAACCAGATCAGATCACAAGAAATAAGATGCTTCCCAAATGATTGTGTCATTGTAATCAGGGCCAATGTACCTGAATAAAGCTCTCAACTAAGAATATTGATCTTTAAAACTGAGGAAACTTATGTCCTGGTTTTGTTGTGTATTTACCTTTTATGCTGTGTTATACTTATTTCTCCAACAAAGTAACTTTGACGTTAAAGCAATTACATCAAACAAAAAAAACAACTGACACCCATTAAACCCATGAAGACAGCAAATACTTTCTCTATCCATAAATTTGAAATGAATGCATCACAAAAGCAATATACTGCTTTAGGCAAACAGTCTGCAAATGAGGTGAATAACTGACTATTTTCTTTTAAAGTAGCATAGTGTTCTGGATGAATTGAGTTTACCTAAACCTGCCTTTATGCCAGATCCTTATTATTGAGTGGATAATTACACTTGCTTCCCAAAACTGCTGGGGTGATCTTCCTCAACATAATAAATCAGTTCTTTAAAACATCTTTACGTCCTTTCAAAAATACAATCAAAATGCATGGGAGTTACCAGCCCTTAGAGACATTAGTAAAATGGCCTTGTCTCCTAAGCAATGCTTCAACTTTGGGATGGTGACTTTAGCAGTATTAAAACAATTTTGGAAAGACAATAACATGCTGAAATATTTCACATTCATCAATCCCCCAACAGCATTTGCTATATCTTACATTCATATCGTAATATTCACAGCACTGGAAGAAGGGTGCAAGGCTTTAGAGATAATGCATCTTAGGTTTTTAGCAAAATGTGTGGTGTAAATGTTGTGCAACTGACCCAGCTTGTACTCTTCTTAAATATCAGTGTGCATTGAGCTGACTCCAGCTTGCTACGGCTTTCAGGACAACTCCATACAACCCTGTCACGGTAGATGCTACAAGATGTGTCAGAGTATGGACATGGATACCACAATTACACGTGGGAACACCTCCCACCTTGTACATGGCAGGTACTCATGTGACTCAGCCAACGTTGTCTATCTTATACGTTGCAGGCAAGGATGCCCAGAGGCATGGTACATTGGGGAAACCGAGCAAAGGCTATGGCAACAGATAAATGGGCACCGCACAACAATCAACAGACAGGAGTGTTCCCTCCCAGTTGGGGAACACTTCAGTGGTCCTGGATATTCGACCTCAGACCTTCGGGTGACCATCCTCCAAGGCCGATTTTTGGACAGGCAGCAGCGAAAAGTGGTCGAGCAGAGGCTAATAGCTACGTTCGGTATCCATAGGGAGGGCCTTAACCGGGACCTTGGGTTCATATCACACTACAGGTGACCAAAATGCACTATACACACACACAGACACTCCTACACACATATGCACACACACATACTCCTATACACACACGTACACACAGACACATGTATACACAGATACGCACACAGACACTCACACACACCCTTATAGACTCCCACACTCACATATGTATCCTCTCACAGATGTAGACAACTCTACACTCATGCACACACATGTACACACTCACACATGCACCCCCTCACAGACTTCAGACTTTACACTCATATACACACATATACACTCTCTCTCACACTCACAACCCCCCACCCTGGACAGACAGACACATAAACACACACACACACACACACACACACACACACACACACACACAAAGACCCACATGCGCACATATATGTTTGCGGGGTGAATTTGTATTTTCAAAGTTACAATGTACTTTGCTCAAAAACTGTATGAATTCATGTAAGACTCTGTTATCTCACTTTTTAGATTAGAATCAGTATAAACATTATGGCACAGACAGAGAACACAGGGGGCTAATACCTTCGACATATTGTCTAGCTAACACCAATTGTTACAGTTAACCTGAGAATGTAACTTTTAAAAAATGGTTTTGTGATTTACACATGAAAGAGGTGAAACTATCATGGTATTCAAACAGATGAAAGACTCAACAAATAATCAAGGTATTTTTCAATGTATAATTTCAGTTACATCACACTGTAAACTTTTGTTATAAATTCTGTGTCTTACAATTGTGTCCTCCACTGCCACCTGATGAAGGAGCATCGCTCAGAAATCTAGTGCTTCCAATTAAACCTGTTGGACTCTAACCTGGTGTTGTGTGATGTTTAATTTTGTACACCCCAGTCCAACACCGGCATCTTCAAATCATTATTCTTTCATAGCATATGTGTACCTCTGGTCAGGCCAGCATTTTAATGCCCCTTCCTCACTGACGTTGGGAATTTGGTAGTGAGCTGTCTTCCTGAATATCTGTGGTCTTTTGAATAAAGGTACACCTCCAGCGTAGTGACAATGTACTTCTCCAATCTTATCAAATTCTTCTCCAATGAACAAGTCAGAATAGTGTCTTATTTGGAGGAGAACTTTCAGATGGTCGTGTTCCCATTCATCTGCTGTCCTTGTTCTTCTAGGTGATAGAGGTTACAGACTTGCATAGTTCTATTGAAGGATTTTGCATTTTCTGAGAGGGATGAGGCAGAAGACCCTATTGAAATAGGGTCTGGAAGTTTGAATCATCTCAGCGCCCACTTGTCCCACTCTCAATTGTTTGATTTGGACCTCAAGTTAAAATAAAATTTAAGATAAAACCAATTATACACTGGTATTCAGTATTGGAAATAATTAACTGCTGTTTTTGTTGAAAAATTAAAAGACTGCATTGGTTGCATTGAGTTGTAGAATGAAAGAGTACTTATTATTACTTACAGTTGTCATGTTCAGTTTTTGCTTGGTGTGATACCCATTTAATGATGGATAATTAGATGTGTTCTCTAAGTATAACACATTCCATGGGACAAGCTTATAGAAGATCACATCCACAAGTATCTTTTAAAGTTACTGCTGCACTCACCTAAGCAACAGCAACTTTACAAACCACTGTCATTGTGTTAGTCAGTCAGCAAAGTTAAAGTTAATTCCTTGAATCACCAGATCACTATATCAACTTCCCAGTGTTTCCTCCATACCATTAAAGAACAAAAGAGACATTATTTGTCCCTGCTGACTTCCTAAATGTCTAGAGTTCCACACATTGGAACCATCTAAATATACAAGCACCTGAGTATCAACTGTAGAAGGAAAATAAGCTTTTTTTTATGAGCACAGTTGCACAATGTGATATAAAAGTGTGTTGCCTCAATGTGAACACCTATCACCCTGCCAGCACTGAGTGCCAACCCAGCGCTGGGCAGAAGAATAAAGCATGCAGAAGTGAGTATTGAATAACCCCTATGTCAGCCACTGTCACTCTGCACGTCAACAGTCATGGTAATCTGTTGGTGGGCAGATTGCTGGGGTATGGAGAGACCCTCCAAGCTCCTTTGCATATTGAAATAGGTTCCCATGACAACAACGATTTTACCTTGCATGGCAACAAGTGAGATTGCAGCACACTAGTTTGAGATTCCACTGCAACCTTATTAATCTTATTAAAAACGGAGTAGTTTTGAATGACTGAGTGTACTACCTTTGCTACGAATTCATATGTTTGCATGCAGCACTCAGGCACTGTGTGGATTTTACTTGAGTTGTGACATCAACCAACAGTCAGTACAATTAGTGAGTCAGTCAGCAATGCTCAGCTGGGAAGGACAGGCTCCATGCTCTGTGGAAAACCATGTGTAAGTTTGATAGCAAACAATTCCATGCTCCTTGACAACGATCCTGGTAGGTCTCCTAATGCTCTGAGCATTTGTGTGTACATGCTCATCAGCCATTTTCTACATGCTATGTAGAAGTCTGTATGTGAAGTCTCTGTGCAAAACACCTTCCCAGGGTATCGCCTACAGAAGAACCCCACACAACTTCCCACTCCAACAAGCTTACATCTTCATCATCCTTTCATTATCCCTGCCCTGGTTGCCAGCCAAGTTTATCTGGGCTGGATTCAAAACCCTTGGCAATGGCTCCGTCAACCAGCTACAAAGCTAGTGGCAAAACTGCCACAGCCATTTCCATGAGTCCTCACATCATTAAATGTCAATCAGGCAATTGATTGCATTTCTAACCTCAGCTTCTATTGTCCTCAACGTTTCCAGAAATATTCATGTGACCTGACAAGATTAATTATTCTCCCTGTCATTTTGCACATTATAATCAGCCATGTTTGACAATTCCCTATGTTTGACTCTGAAACCTGTCATTAGATTTTCCTCTTGGTATGATTAAATCCATTTATTTGTGTGCCCATGTATGTTCTGAATTTGATAAGATTGGAGAATAGTTAACTGTAAAGATTGTAACATGCAGTGTACAGCAAATTCCAAAATTGATTTTAAAAGAAGCTGTAGTCTAGCAACAAAGCCTGGACTTCTTTGTACAGTTTTGAAAGGCCATCCAGGTTAGTTCAAGGATCAGTGGGCAGCAGTCAACCGTCAATATATTTGTCAGTGAAATAGTCAGTGAAGGTGAATGACTACATATTGTTAAACTGCTGCTATTAGCTGGCTCAAAGGATGGCCTTTGGGCTGTAGAGCTCTGCTCACAGCAATTAGCTGGAATTCTGCCAGAGATAAGATGGTGCAGTGAAGACCTATGAAGTTCAGGAGGATGCATGCTCAGTTGAAGAGATTAAGAGGAGAGCAATTGCTGACAAAAGCAGGGCTAAGAAGCTGAGACTACCTGTATTTAGACATTGGAACTTAGCCTGATCAAGATAGTGAGATAGTCTCAGAAGTGGGTGAGCTCAGCTGGAAAACAAGGTTAAGAAGACACAGTCTGGGAGTTTAGGGAAATTAAGAGGCACTACTAGCTTTATGGAGCTAGCTGTTTGGCAAAAAGCTGAAATTGTGTAAGAAACAAGATATTTGCATACTGCTTCATTATCTCTTCTCAGAAAAAGGGATTGACCTATCAGGTTATTTTGAATTTTGTGTTCTGTGATGATAAAGAGCTAAGTTTAATATTTTAACTACTTTCTTCTAAGGGACAAAATACCCAAACAACCATGGTTATAAAATAGGTTAAACATTATTTTAGATTAAAGGAAGTAGCCTATAAGAATGCCAGAAAAAAGTGGTAAGCTTGAGGATTAGGAACAATTTAGAACATATCAAAGGAGGACAAAGAAACTGACTATGAAAGCGAGAAAAGGATTATCTAGCAAGGAACATAAAGGTGGACTGAAAACCTTTTTTCAGTTTGTGAAACAGAAGATATTAGTTCAAACAAATGTGGGTCCATTATAGGTGTGGACAGGAGAACTTATAGAAGAGATCATGGAAATGGCAGAGAAACTGAACAATTCACAGAAACTGTTTATATTCACAGAAGAAGACACAGAAAATCTTGGCAATCATGGAAATTGTGAAGCAACTAAATCAAAATGACTGTTAGTAAAGAGATAATAGCTTGAAAGTTAATTACATTGAAGATTAATAAATCTTGTGGACCAAATGAGCTGTATTGTAGCGCTGATGGAGGTGGCAAGATTGATAGTAAATTCATTAGTGATTATCTTGCAAAATTCTACAAATTATGGAAAAAATCATGCAAATTGGAAAGTAGCAAAGTAAGGCTTCTATAAAGACAATGGAAGAGGGAGAGTAGAAAACTACAAACTGCAGTTTAATGTCAATAGTAGGGTAAGAGTTACAATCTATTTTAAGAGATGTAACAACTGGACATTTAGAAAATAATGGTAACGTTGCACAAAGTTAACATTAATTTATGAAAGAAAAAATTCCATGTTTAACAAATTTGAGGGTATTAATTGAAGAATTGATAAAGGAGAACCAATGGATGTCATGCATTAGACGTTTCAGAAAGCTTTTGATCAGATCCCATACAGGAGATTAGTGAATAAAATTATAGCTTATGGGATTGGAGACAAACTGTTAAGGTGGGCTACCACAAGGATCAGGGGTAGGTCCATAGCTCTTCACGATCTATCAAAATGATTTTGATATTGGGGCCAATAGTAATATTTTAAAATTTGCTGATGACACCAAACTGGGTAAGAACATAACTTGTGAATATGATGTAAAGAAGCTTCAAGAACATTTGGACAATGTAAGTGAATGGACTAGAATATGACAGCTGGAATATACTTAAATAAGGGTAAATGTATTCACATAGGACAAAAGGAAAACAGAAAGCAGAATATTTCTTAAATGGGAAGAGGATGTGAAGAGCAAGCGTCCTAACAGACCCGAGTGTCCTTCATTAGTTACTAAAACTTAGCAATGGATTAGCAAGGCAAATAGTATTTTGGCCTTTATGGGGTTTTAAGTACAGGAGTAAAGATGTCTTGCTGCAGTAGCATTAGAGCCTTTGTGAGACTGTAACTGAAATATCGTGTACAGTTTTGAATTCCTTTATCAAAGATGTATATACACCCATAGAGGGTTTGCAATTGGGGTGTACTAAATTAATCCTCAGGGTGGTGGGGTTGTCTGATGATTAGAGATTAACAGGACTGGATTTGCATTGCCTGGAGTTTTGAAGAATGAGTGACCAGATTGAAGCTTACAAAGCTCTCACAGACAAGGTTGATATAAATAAGCTGATTTGGAGGTGCCGGTGTTGGATTGGGGTGTACAAAGTTAAAAATCAGACAACACCAGGTTACAGTCCAGCAGGTTTATTTGGAAGCACTAGCTTTCGGAGTGCTGCTCCTTCATCACAATCACCTGATGAAGGAGCAGCGTTCCAAAAGCCAAGCTTCTAAATAAACCTGTTGGATATAACCTAGTGTTGTCTGATTTTTAACTGAATAAATAAGCTAGATAGGAATCTAAAACCAGGGAGCATAATCTCAGGACAAGAGGCAGGACATTGAAGACAGGGATGAGGAGTAATTTCTTCACTAAGATGTGGTGAATCTTTGGAATTCTCTGCCCCAAAGGGCTGTGGAAACTTAACAATTGAATATGTTTAAGACAGAAATCCATTGACTTCTGGAGACTAATGACATCAAAGGGATATAAAGATTATGCAGGAAAATGGCATACAGATAGATGAGCAGCCATTATCCAATTGAGTACAGAGCAGTTAGATATCCTGAATGGCCTGGTCCTGTCCTGTTCCAATCGACCAACATGTGAATGGTCATTGAAACATTTTAAGTCAGCTTTTGAACAAAATCAGAAACTAGATCTTTGAAAATAAAGATTTGTTATACTTTGTGAAGCAGGCAAAGTTTCAATGAGATTCAATGACCCACAGTGTCACTCACTTCTGAGAGGATATATAGGGTCAATCTTGACTACATCTGCTATTTGATGTCTCATATTTTGTCTTGTATTTCCTTCATGATAATTTGGATGCTACAGTAAAAGTATGTATGTAGAGTCATAGAGTAATACAACACAGAAACAGACCTCTCAGTCCAACCAGTCCATGTCAACCATAATCCCAAACTAAACTAGTCCCACCTGCCTGCGCTTAGTCCATGTCCCTCCAAATATTTCTTATTCATGTACTTATCTAAATATCTTTTGAATGTTGCAACTGCACCCACTTCCATCACTTCCTCTGAAAGTTCAATCCACACATGAATTATTAGTAGAGGGATTGAATTTCGGAGCCATGAGGTCATGCTGCAGCTGTACAAACCTCTGGTGTGGCTGCACTTGGAGTATTGTGTGCAGTTCTGGTCACTGCATTATAGGAAGGATGTGAAAGCTATGGAAAGGCTTCAGAGGAGATTTACTGGGATGTTGCCTGGTATAGAGGGAAGTCCTACGAGGAAAGGTTGAGGGACTTGATGCTGTTTTTGTTAGCGAGAAGAAGGTTGAGAGACAATAGACAATAGGTGCAGGAGTAGGCCATTCTGCCCTTCGAGCCTGCACCACCATTCAATATGATCATGGCTGATCATCCTTAATCAGTATTCTGTTCCTGCCTTATCTCCATAACCCTTGATTTCACTATCTTTGAGAGCTCTATCCAACTCTTTCTTAAGTGAATCCAGAGACTGGGCCTCCACTGCCCTCTGGGGCAGAGCATTCCACACAGCCACCACTCTCTGGGTGAAGAAGTTTCTCCTCATCTCTGTCCTAAATGGTCTACCCCGTATTTTTAAGCTATGTCCTCTGGTTCAGCACTCACCCATCAGTGGAAACATGTTTCCTGCCTACAGAGTGTCCAATCCTTTAATAATCTTATATGTCTCAATCAGATCCCCTCTCAGTTTTCTAAACTCAAGGGTATACAAGCCCAGTCACTCCAGTCTTTCAGCATAAGGTAGTCCCGTAAGAGAGGTGACTTAATTGAGACATAAAAGATAATCAGAGGGTTAGACAGGGTGGACAGTGTGAGCCTTTTTCCTCAGATGGTGATGGCTAACATGAGGGGGCATAGATTGAGGGGTTGAGGGATGATAGATATAGGACAGATGTCAGAGATAGTTTCTTTACTCAGAGCATAGTAGGCGTGTGGGATGCACTGCCTGTAGCAGTTATAGGCTCGCCAACTTTACAGGCATTTAAGTGGTCATTGGATAGGCATATGGATGTGAATGGAATAGTGTAGGTTAGGTGGGTTTCAGATTGCTTTCACAGGGTGGTGCCACATAGAGGGCCAAAGGGCCTGTACTGTGCTGTAATGTTCTATGTTCTATGAGCCACTCTGTGTTAAAAAAAAGACCCAATGTCTTTTTAATTTTATCTCTTCTCACCTTAAAATTATGTCCTCTAATCTTGAAATCTCCCACTCTAGGGATAAGAAATCTACAATTCAACTTATCTCTACCCTCATGATTTTATAAACCTCTATAATGTCACCCCTTAACCTCCTACACTCCAGTGAAAAAGTGCTGGCCAATCCAACCTCTCCTTATAATTTATTTCTGGCAACATTCTAGTAAATCTCTTCTGAACCCTCTCCAGCTTAATAATATCCTTATATTTGGTTTCTTTTTTTAAACTTTCTAATCTTGTAAAGCTTATTTTATTTGCTCAAACATGCACGGTTATGTCAGATACCCAGCCCCAGCAGTATTTTGCCTTTATGACATAAATGCCATTGTCTCACCCAGAATCCTAATGCTACACAACTAATTACATGTAGCTTTCAGGTGGTAAATCAGATTTCGATCAATCTGTTCTGAATTACAAAGGGTGTGCAATACAGGTTGATCTACTATAGTGCACATTTCATTAACGTGAATTCGCTGTAATGCGATTGACAAATTGGGAACACAGTTTCTAAAGCACAAAAATATATGTTAGCTGTAACGCGATTACATCACCAACACTTTAAGCGGGGTTTTTAAAGCATAATTTTTCTATAATGTGGGCTTGTACAAGAACGCAACCATTGTATTATAGAAGAACAACCTGTAATTTTATTTTACATTTTTCCCTGATTGATCCATGAGAAACATTGTGATGGTGTTGGCCTTTCAAGCCTATTCCAACAATAAATTAAACCATACTGATGTATGGGCATGATATCGTAATGGAAAGGCCGGCATTTATTGCCCTCCACTCAATAGCTTTGAAATAGCTGTATGATTTACAATCCACTTCAGAATGTAGCTGAAAGTCAACATTGATGAAATACTGCTGAAGTCAAATCTGATAAAGTCAAAAGATTTCCTTCCCCTACAAGATTCATGGTACTCGATTACCAGCTAATGAATTTTTATTACATTTCACCAACCATAGTTGTGGCTGTTTCAAGGACTGAAAGCAAAACTTACCTCTCATACTGGAGATATATACTGATAATATGAACTTGAATATATAGTAGATGATAGTAATAGAGTGAATGTAACTCAGCTGGATTTTCAAAGGTACCTGATAATAACAGAATGAATAAAGGCAGGCAATGTGTGCCTGGATTTTATATCTGTCCATCATGTGTGTTTTCAGTGGAAGGAGCAGGGGCGTCACACAAAATATGTCAAGTGGCTAGTTCTCACTATTCTATTCATGCCCAAACCAGCAGCCTGCTCATCATATGTAATTACATAATTAAAAGTCAATTAGGCATTTAACAAGCGCATTAACCTGGATAGTGTAGTATAATGGAATATAGTTGAAACTTTATTGCTGGAACAGCACAGCAGGTCAGGCAGCATCCAGGGAACAGGAAATTAAAAGTCAATTAGGCATTTAACAAGCGCATTAACCTGGATAGTGTAGTATAATGGAATATATAAATTATGAAGTATAACTGATGATGTTACCTTGACATCAGCAGAGGAGCAGACATGACGCAAAGAGCAGACTAGAAAGAAACATGAAAAGAGAGAGGTCTTAGACACTAGGGAGTAATTACAGTAACCTGTAATAAATAAACTTATTTCGGTACTAAAGGAGTGAAAGAACCTTAGACTAAGGAAAGGAGCCCACAGTCTCTACGAGTATGTGGAAACACTCACAGCCCAAAATCACTGAGGAGCAGTATCTGACAGTGCTAGTTACCGCATTAATCCGAAGCATAGAATAAAGTATGCTGACAGCTAGGGAAAGCACCAGCCAGGATCTGAAGTCAGATCAAAGTCCAAGAGACACAGCAACAAAACGGGAAGATTCCAAAGGGCAGGACAGACTCTCAGAAGTACAAAGCAGAAAAAAATGGAAAGGTTCCAAAGACCAGACAAGGAACTCTGAAGATTTCAAACACAAGGTCGCTGAGTGGAAAGGTTTCAAAGAATGGGGAATAACCTCAGAAAACTTTGAAGCCTAAGTCACACACCAGAAAAACTTTTCTGGACAAAAACAATTGCAAGAACAAAAGACCTTAAGTAATGGAAGAGTAAAATTCAATCAGAATGGTGACTCCAGTGGAGAAACTGCTCTTACCACAATCATTGCAAAATCCAGAGAGTCCACAGTGAGACCAAAATTGGGAACTCCAGAAACAGCAGTTTCAGTGCTACAGAAATGTATTAGGATTGCAAGTGAAGGAGCAGTGACAGCATGTTTTTGTATAATGTAGCCCCAGTAGCAGATGATGTTTTGGTTATTAAAAAAAAACACTAAAAGTACTGCAGAATATAAGATATTAATTAAGATGTTCAATGGGTACTTTAATCCAAAAATAAATTTTGTCATAGAAAGGATGAAATTTAATCAACATTGTCAGCAAGATGGAAAATAGATTGAGGTACTTTTAACAGATGGTGGCCAAGCATTTCAAATGAAACAAAAAAAAATCATCTCATCATGTCACAGGTGTGCACGAAACAGTCAAGTGACAACAGAGACAATCATGTCCTCAAAATTTACAGAAAGGCTATGGAAGAGTCAAATAATGGATTTATTCAACTGCAAGGGAAAGATGTAATTAGTCCTCATAGAGTACTATTCAAGGAGGATTGAAGTAGCAAGATTTCATTCAATTACAGCACTCTCATGATTGGAGCACTAAAAAGCATATTTGCAACACTGTTTCCCAGAATAACGAGTACAGTCTGTTCTGCTCTAACACATGTTTCTTCAACGTGAATTGGCTTTAACATGACTGAAGAATTTAGACAGTAATTTGTAGAATGCAAACTTTCCTTACCTGGATTGGCCATAACGTGATTCCTGCCCCATTAGTTTAAATGATGTGGCTATTGCACGATTTTCTTCTAATGCGCAATCACACAAAAATGGAACTAGCGCGTTATATCAGAACCAACTGTATCAAATAACAGACCTCAATTAGTGAATGACAAATACAGAGAGGTCACTTCAGAGGCATGTATCAACCAGATGATAAACTTTCCACTCAAACGTCAGAATATAGGAGCAGGAGTAGGCCATTCAACCCCTCAAGCCTGTTCTTTCATTCAATGAGATCATGGCTGATCTGTGGTCTCACTTCAAATATCTGCCTTTGGCCCAAATCTGTTAATTTTTTGTTGAGCAAAAATATTATCAATCCCAGATTTAAAATTAACAACTGACTCAGCATCCACTGTGGAAGAGCATTCCAAACCTCTACCACCCTTTGTGCATAGAAATACTTCCTGACATCTCGCCTGAACAGTCTGTCCCGATTTTTTACACTATGTCCTCTATGCCCTCCTCAGACAACTGGCGAAGTAGAAAACATGTTCAAGTCTTTTAAGTCATGATGTATAATATGCAGTCTAGGAATTAGCATTCCCCAATTACAGATTAACACTATTACCGAATTATCAATGGGAAGACGACTGAAAATAAAAGAAGTGCAATATCAAGCCAAACATAAACACTCTAAACACACAAAGATCAAAGAAATGGAAAAACACCACAGCAAAAATCAGCAGAAGTGGTATAACTTGAGACAGAGGGGAAAAGTCCTGCTGACATTCAAACCAGGTCAGAAAATCGGAGTCAGCAGTCCATACAGACACATAATAACCAAGATCATATATAGGCAGAACCCCTGACAGAAGCTTCAGGAAAAACAGGAAGGTCTTGATCTTACTTGATTGAAGATGTGACACAGAGTGTGTTTATCACAAGATATGATAATCACACATCTAAGCGAACTTCATTATGTACTGTAAAGAAGGGAAAAAGAATCTGAAGAAGGTAGAGAACCAATACCCTTGACAGTGAACTCACGGAAAGCAACTGGCTCAGATGGAGACCCCGACCATGCACGTAGATCCTGTGTGGACCAGCTGGTGGGAGTATTCACAGACATCCTTAACCTCTCCTTACCACAATCTAAAGTCTGCACTTGCTTCAAGAAGACCACCGTCATTCCAGTACCAATGAAACATCATGCATTGTGCCTCAATGACTACCACCCAGTCAATCTGCTCTCCATTATTAAGAAGTGCTTCGAAAGGTTAGTCATGGTTCACAGCAACTCCAGCCTCCCAGCCTGCCTTGCTCCTTTGCAATTTGTCTGCTAGCAGAACAGGTCCATGGCTGGCAACATTTCCATGGCTCTACACTCATCCCTGGAGCATCTGGACAACAAGCATGCTTACAGCAGGCTCCTACTTATTGACTATTGCTTCACCTTCAACTCTATAATTCTGAACAAAGTCAACTCCAAACTCCGAGACCTAGATATCTGCACTGCTCTCTGTAACTGGATGCTCGACTTCCTGACTCATAGACTTCAATCAGTAAGCATTGGTGACAGCACCTCCTCCACCATAATCCTCAACACCGGTGCCCACAAGGCTGCACATTCAGCCCCCTATTATACTCCTTATACACTCATGACTGTGTTACCAAGTTTCACTCCAATTCCATGTGCAGGTTTGCTGGCGACACCACTGCTGTAGGTCAGGTCTCAAAAATGGACAAAACAGAATACAGGAAAGAGATTGAGTGCTTAGTGGCAAGGTGTAAAAACAACAATCTCTCCATCAAAGTTCGAAAATGAAGGAGCCAGTCATTGACTTCAGGAGCAAGATGGAAGGCACACCCCTGTATACATTAATGCAGCTGAGGTAGAGAAGGTCGAGAGCGTCAAGTTCCTGGGAATGATGATCACCAACAATCTATCCTGGTCCACCCACATCAAGATAAAGGTCAAGAAAGCACAACAACATCTCTACTTCCTCAGGAGGCTAAGGAAAATTGGTCTGCCCACAAACATTCTTCCCAATTTTTATAGATGCACTATAGAAAGCATCCTATCTGGATATATCACAGTGTGGTATAGCAACTGCTTTTCCCAAGACCACAAGAAACTACAAAAATTCGTAAACGCAGCCCAGTCCATCAGACAAACCAGCTTTCCAGCCACTGACTCCATCTACACTTCCCACTACCTCAGGAAAGCAACCAATATAATCAATACCCCTCCCACCCCAGTTATACTTGCTTCACCTCTGTCAGGCAGAGGATATAAAAGTTTGAATACACATATGAACAGATTGAAGAGCGGCCTCTTCACTGTTATTATCAGACTTTTGAATGGATCTCCCAAATGTTAATGTTAACTTCTCTCTGTATCTCTCTCTCTGCTACTGTAATACTGCATTATGCACTCTGCTCGGATACCCTGAGGCACTTTATATGGTATGATCTGCCTGTATAGCATGCAAAACACCACTTTTCACTGTAAATTGGTATATATAGCAACAATAAATGATATTCAAAATTAAGTAAACCAAATTGGGTTGTTCCTTTCAGAGTTCAGATTTTGAGGATGGGGAGAAGTGACGACAATTTTACTAACAATAACAATATAAACAATTAAATGGACGTTACTGAAATTATGTAAACAATGTAATAGCGAAAAGTGGGGAGAGAGGTAGTAAAGAGAGATATACAAATGAAACTGAGATAGTTCATGATATTTCGTTGACAACAGCAGAGCAAGAGAAGCAAACATGAGACGAGAATGAAGCCTATAAAGAGAGAGGTCTCAGGCACAGCAATATAGAGCTGTACTTAGTAACCTATCTTATATAAAAGGAAATAAAGTGTCATGGTACCGAAAGAGTGTGTATGTGTGTGTATGCATGTGTGTGTTTACTTCAAGGGACAGGCAACAGCCTTAGTATAGAGCCCCTGAAAGATATGTAAAAAAATGAACTGTTAGCTGCCTGAAGGCCAGAAACAGAGAGTGGGAGTCAAAAGATAATTATTCAAAATGGCAGAAGTAGGAAGTATTCCACAAAACCTGGTGCAAGGACCATTATCACATTAACGATGTAAATTTTTAATTATATCACAATTTCTAAATTTGCAGATCACACCACACTGGAGATTTCGTCAATTCTAAGAAGGATTGCAATAAGTTACAGTGGGAAATTAATAAACTTGCAGAATGTTCAACTCAGGTAAATGCTAGTTAGTACATTTGGTAAGGAGAACAGGGAGGTTAGTAATTACCTGGAAGGTGCAGTTCTCGATGGGGTAGAGGAAGAAAGAGACCTTGAAAAACGAAATACACCAATCGCCAAAAATTGCACAACAGGTTGGTAAGCCAATTAAGGAAGGAAACCAAGCACAAGGCTTTGTTTCTCGAGGGATAGAATTGAAAATTAGGAAAGTTATACGAAACCTATATTGAACCTTATTTAGACCATATTTAAGAAAACTATCTATTGATATCAGAAAAAGTAAAATGTTCTTTAATTAATGACATATTCTACATCTACTCAAACAAGAGAGACAGCATCAATTTAATGTCTCGTCTGAAAGTTCCTCAGTCTCTCTGCGCAGACATATTAAGTTATTTGTGCAAATCTTGATGTGAGGCATTAAGTTGCAATCTACTGATTCAGATGATTTTCAGTCATGTGTTTTATCCCTAGATTTTTCATATAATATTTCTGAAGTCTTATTTTAAACTTAATATACTTGCCAGTCCAAACAATTCTTTCTTTCCAGTATCACATTTATGTCTTATTGGAATCACAGAATCATAGGATGGTTACAGAAAGGAAGGAAGCTATTCAGTCAGTTTTGTGTTGTCTTATCATTTTATTTTCTGCCAATTGTATGTCCAATTTATCTGGGAGAAGGTGATAAAAAAAAGTTGTATCCAGGTAAGAAGGAAGTTGCCTTTCTCACGAGCCTCAGATGCCATGACAATTCATGATGCTCAGAGTCAATGTTGAGGACTCCCAGGGATCTACCTCCCAACTGTATAGCACTGTCCATCACCTCTGCTGTATTTGTCCTGCTACTGAGTGAAGACATACCCAGGTGATGGTGCTGTCTAGGACATTGTCTGCAAAGTATATTTCTGTGAGTACAACAATGTCAGTGTATTGACTAGTATGTGAGACAGCTTTCCCAATTTTGGCACTAGCCTCCAAGTGGAGTAAAGAGGATGAAGTAGCAGGGGCAATGGCTGTGTTTGTCGGTTCCAGTGCCTAGCTCAATGGCAGCTGGTTCATCTGGTTTCATTCTGTTTTTGATATTTTCTAGTCAGGCAGGAGGTTGGAAGAACACAACAAGCCAGGCAGCATCAGGAGGTGGAGAAGTCAATGTATCAGGTGTAACTCTTCTTCGGGGCTAGGCCCATTTCAGAGGCCACTTAAGAGTCTATTCTGTTGCTACAGACCACATAAAGGACGTTAGTGAACCCAAAAATATTTTACTACAATCAACGACAATTTCACTGTCATCATTAAGACTTTTAATTCCAGATATTTGTTGATTTCAAATTCCACTATCTGCCACTGTGGGATTCAAACTCAGGTCTCCAGCAGATATCTGGGTTTTGGTGACAATGCCACTGTGCTATTGCAACTTCTCCATTCTGCAGGTGGAATGACTACTACCTTGAACATAGCTTACAACGAATTTCCAAAGTGTGCGCCTGTGCTTATCCCTCAAGCTCAGAAGTTTAAATTTAAAATCCCATTTCGTCATGTTAGACACACAACCTATTTAGGTTTTCACATTTTTGATGTGTAGTTTGTACCAGCATACAAAATTAAGATGTTTTACTTTCATAATTGTGTAAGATTAAAAGTAACAGTTTTCTGAATTTGTCCCAAATTCAGCTCTCAAGAATAGACTTCCAATAGAATTAAAATTTATGAAGAACAGGTATTGGACTCAATATTAACCCTCCTTCTCTCTTCACAGATATGATACAGGCCTGCTTTTTTCCAGCACTCTGCTTTTGTTCAACACTTCACTAACATCTCAAATTCCATCTGACTTCAGAGAATTGACCACAATCTGTCTATGATGCAGAGAGACAGAAGTACACAGGAGTTATGGTGTGGACTACAATAACTGGCCGAGCATCTTTCAACATGGGAACAGCACCACCTGCAAGATCCCCTCCTTCCCACACACCATTCTGGCTCAAAACTATATCATCTGCTCCCAGGAGGACCAATTCCAATACCGAACAACCCAGATGGCCTCCTTCTTCAAAGACCGCAATTTCCCCTCAGACTTGGTTGACGATGCTCTCCACCGCATCTCCTCCACTTCCTGCTCCTCCGTCCTTGAACCCCGCCCCTCCAATCACCACCAGGACAGAACCCCACTGGTCCTCACCTACCACCCCACCAACCTCCAGTCCCTTATCTCAGTCCCAACCCTTGGACTCAGCACCGCCTTCTTGACCTGCAATCTTCTTCCTGACCTCTCCGCCCCCCCCCCCTCTCCGGCTTATCACCCTCACCTTAACCTTCTTCCACCTATCGCATTCCCAACGCCCCTCCCCCAAGTCCCTCCTCCCTACCTTTTATCTTAGCTTGCTTGGCACACCCTCCTCATTCCTGAAGAAGGGCTTATGCCCGATACGTCGATTCTCCTGTTCCTTTGATGCTGTCTGACCTGCTGCACTTTTCCAGCAACACATTTTTAAGCTCTGATCTCCAGCATCTGTAGTCCTCACTTTCTCCTCAAAACTATATTCAGTGTCACTGGGTTAAAATTCTGGAACTCCATCCCAAACAGCATTGTGAGTACAACTGCACTACATTGATTGCAATGGTTCAAGAAAACCACCACCTTCTCAATGACAATTAGCAATAGTTAAAAAATGATGGCTTTGCCAGAAAAGCTCACTCACGTGACCAGGTTATAAAAAATCAAATTCAATTATACAAAATGCTGAATTGCTTAACTATACAGTTAGATCAATAAATATTCACTTTGGCGTACTCCTGGGCAATGACTGGCACCAGCAATCTTACACCCAACTTCAAAAACATGTTTTTGTCACATAGTTGGCGCAGCTTAAAGTTTGAAGTTATTTGAAGACCCACTAATAATGTCAGCTGGGGATACTTGTGAGCTGATATGCTTTTGGTTATTTATTGCACCTTTATGCAACAAACCTCAAGCCACAGTAACTTTGTTGTAAGTACTTCAAAAAAAAGCGAAGACTTTTTTTTCTACAGATCTATGTTTGAACATGCTCAGGCAGCTGCCTGACACTCATCTAATTCAAGCAGCATCTTTAACATGGTTTGACATGTTCGATTGGCAAGCGTGTATTTTCTCCTTTTAGTTCACTTCATTTTGTTACTGGTATTCCAGGGGGGATTTGCATTCTGGTACTTTAAAGGGATTCATAATTTTCTAAATTGCCCGACATACTTTAGTGGCCTTCCCTTACCAATTTAATTTTTTTTATTCCAGAATTGACCAAATTTCTTTACAAATGTCATTGTTTAATTTCCTTAATATGTTTACACAAATGTTAACAGCTACTGCAGGAATTCAATAATAGAGGTGTTTTTATTCATACATCGTGGAATCGCTGATGAATGTGAGCCTAATGGAGCAAAGACTGACACTCATGATATAATTTACATTGGACTGCAGTTATACTGCCACTGCCATTCGAAGTAAGCCTTGTATGCTGCAGGTTGATTTCAAAATGACCCTTGGAAATCTACAGTGGTTGCAGAGCAGCTTACCTATAACCCTCAGTAGGGAGTGTGTCTTACTAACTTGATTGAAGAGGTGACAAAGAAAATTAATGAAAGCAGAGCTGTAGACGTTGTCTATATAAACTTCAGCAAATGTTCTACATGGTAGACTGTTTAGTAAGGTTGGATCACATGGGATCTGGGGGAACTAGTCCATTTGATACTAAATTGGTTCAAAGGTAGGAAATACAGAGTGATGGTAGAGCATTGCTTTTTGGACTGGAGGCCGATGGCTAACAGTGTGCCGTAAGGATCAGTGTTTAGTTCACTGCTTTTTGTCATTTATATAAATTATTTTGATATGACTATGGGAGGAATTGTTTGTAAGTCTGCAGAGGATACCAAATTAGGTGGCGCAGTGGACAATGAGGAAGATTACATCAGGATCTTGATTAGATGGGCCAATGGGCCAGGAGGTGGCAGATGAAATTTAATTTAGTTAAAGGTGAGGTGCTGCATTTTGGTAAGGCAAATGAGGGCAGGACTTATACAATTAATGGGGACTGTTGCCAAACAAAGAGACAGAAGGATGCAAGTAAAAAGTTCCTGGAAAGTGGAGTTGCAGGCAGACAGGGTGTGAAGAAGGCATTTGGCATGCTTGCCTTCATTGGTCAGAACATTGAGTATAGGAATTGGGATGTCATGTTGCAGCTGTAGAGGCCATTAGTGTGGCCACCCTTAGGATACTGCATTCAATTCTTGTCGCCCTTATACAGGAAGGCTGTTGTTAAACTTGAGAGGGTGCAGAAAAGATTTGCGGAGACATTGCCAAGACTGGAAGGTTGGAGTTATAGGGAGATGTTGAATAAGCTGGGGCTTTGTTTTTTGGACAGTCGGAGGCTGAGGGGTAATCTTATAAGACTTTATAAAATCATGAGGGGCATGTACAAAGTGAACAGCCAAGGTCTCTTTCCTAGGGTGGAGGATTCCAGAACTAGAAGGCAGAGGTTAAATGTGAGAGGAGACAGATTTGAAAGGGATCTAAGTGGCAATTTTTTCATGTGGAGGGTGATGAGTGTATGGAATGAACTGCAGAGGAAGTCGTGGAGGCTGGTACAAACTGGGGCGGCACGGTGGCTCAATGGCTAGCACTGCTGCCTCACAGCACCAGGGTCTCAGGTTCAATTCCAATCTCAGGTGACTATCTGTGTGAAGTTTGCACATTCTCCCCCTGTCTGCGTGAGTTTCCTCTGGGTATTCTGGTTTCCACCCACAGTCCAGAGATGTGCAGGTCAGGTGAATCGGCCATGCTAAATTGCCCATAGTGTTAGGTGCATTAGAGGGAGAGGGAAATGGGTCTGGATGGGTTACTCTTCGGAGGGTCAGTGTGGGATTGTTGCGCCGAAGGACCTGTTTCCACACTGTAGGGAATCTAATCTAATCAATTATAACATTTAAAAGGCACCTGGGTGGGTATATGAATAGGAAGGGTTTAGAAGGATATGGGCCAAGTGCTGGCAAATGGGATTAGGTCAAATTGGGTTGTCTGGTTAGCATGGATGTGTTGAACAAAAGATTCTGATTCAGTGCTGTATGACTCTTTGACTCTATAACTCTACAAGATAACAAGAACAATTTATCTCTCCTAAAAAGAAAAAGATTTAATAAAAATGGCTAAAGTTTTCCCGAACCTGTACCTTTTCATATGTACATTTGTATTTGGTTGCTGTTACATTGAAGCTGATACGACTGTCTAAGCAGTGACAAACAATTTCTCAGGCAATGTTTCACATTGTTCAGCTTTCAGTCTTTCTCATTTAAAAGAGGTCATTATCCCTGAGTAATCCTGCCACTTCTCACATTGGCATACTCCATATAAATTTGGCAATAACATAATAACTTCACTCTGATACCAGTTAACAACAACATACATTCTTTTCAGTCTAAAAGTGTGAGCACACAAAATAGTCAAATCAGAATTTAGTGAATTAATTATGTGCTAATCTAAAAATGGTAGCTCTGATCTCTTTCAATGCCAGTGGGAATTTCCAATCTAGTTGCTTTGATGTAATGGCTTGTTACTACATACACTCTGGGGAAATGAACCAAATTTTGCTAAGCCAAACATTTTAGTTTGAAAACAATGTCAAAAGAGAACAAATAATTTATATGTATGGTCAAAGTGAATGTGTATGTTCTTTTTAAAGATACTTTTTTCGACCTCTGATTAAAAGTTCTGTGTCTAAATAAGAACATAAGAAATAGGAACCAATGAAGACAATACATTGAGTCTGTTATAGACTCAGAGTCATACAGCACAGAAACTTCAGTCCAACCAATCTGTGCTGACCATAATCCCAAACTAAACAAGTCCCAAATGCCTGGGCTTTCCCCAAATCCCTTCAAACTTTCTTTATTCATGTATTTACCTACATGTCTTTTAAACGTTGTAATTATACCCACATCCATAATTTCTTCTGGAAGTTCATTTCACACATGAACCACGATGTGTAAAATAAATGCCCCTCACATATTTTTAAAATTTTCTCCTCTCACCTTGAAAAGATGCCTCCAAGACTTGAAATCTCCCACCCTAGCGAAAAGTCTCTTGTTAAATACCTTATGATTTTATAAATCTCTATTAGATCACCCCTCAACCCCGCATGTCCCCGTGAAATAGTCCAGCCCCTCCTTTATTAGTCAAACCCTCCACTCACAGCAATCTCCTGGTAAATCTCTTCTGAACCCTATCCAGTTAATAATATCCTTTTTATTATAACAGTTCACCCAGTTAATGCAATCGTGGCTGATCTTTGGCTATAAATACAGATTCAAATCGCCTGCTCCCAAATATCTGTTCATTCCCTGAGAGAATAAAAACCTTTCCATCTCAGCCTTAACTATGTTTAATGATACTGCATCCACAATACTCTGGGGTAGAATATTTTAAAGATTTATAGCACTTTGAGAAAGAGAGATTTCTCCTCACCTCAATCCAAAATTATCAACTCTATTGTCCTTTCTAGCTGGAAAATAAGTAAAGATTATACACTAGTTTCAAAGTGTTTAACAGGAGTTTTCTTCAATATGTTTAAAATGTCTGTGTTGTCATGCTCACAACTTATGCTTTCAATTTAGTTTTTGCCTTTCATGTTCCTTGAGTTTATAAAAGAGTGAGTATGTTAGATATTTTTGGCAAGTAGTGCAACACAGTGGGAATACATTAGAAGTAAGAGGGAAATCCAATGAAAGAAAACAGCTATAAAAGATATATGAATCAGTCTCAGAGTAAGTAATGGAACATTACAGCTGTTATGTTGAGTGATACCAGCAGCACTAAAGTTGATACAGAGGAACCTCGATTATTCGAATACTAATTATCCAAATTTTGGATTATCCGAACAAGATGTCAAGGTCCCATAAAAATGTTTCATCAAAGAGGTAAGTGAATTTGGATTATCTGTACTGAAGAACATGTGAAAACGCTGGCAAAGACAAAGAAACGCAAACACCTCAAACAACAATGACTGGATTTTGTTTTACATAAAGGTTAGTTACACAGCCCTTTGCAAAAGTTAAGTGCTTTATTCCTGTCACTTTTCTGGCTGTTCATGAAAAAAAATGGCAGAGAAGGTAAACACATGCGTGAAGCAGTGCTTCTGTCTTTCTATCACAACACTGAGTTCAGCAGAAACTGATAAATGGTCTTGTGATTGTAGAAACTGTTTGGGACCATGTTTAATGCTGTGATTTCATATATTTATGTGATGGTAAGGGTTTAGTCCTTCACAGTTTAATCTGTAATTTGCAGAATGCAAAGATTAGTTTGCTTAAATAGCAGACTCATCAAAATTATACATTTAAATAAACTCTCTGGTAGAGCACAGCATTAGATCAGTATGGCTTCCCTTGTTTAAGGTCAAATCAATCATCCGAATAATCAATTATCCGATTGAAATACTGCCCGCCCGACTCATTTGGATAATTGAGGCTCCTCTGTATATGAATAGTTGATTTTGAAACAAAAAAAGAAATAGCTGGAGAAACACAACGGTCGATGGCTGTTCATCAGAACTCCCGAAGAAGACTCACTGGACTTGAAGCATTAACTCTGCTTTCGTCCTACCAGATCTGCTGAGTTTCTCCAGAAATTTCTGTTTAGGTTTCAGATCTTCAGCTTCATCAGTTCTTTGTTTTGTTTTTCGTTGATTTTGAAATGCTTATTCAGCTGAAAGGTCTTTTTCATTTTGACTGTAGTTTCACTTGCTTACTGGTTTTAGTAGAGTGAGAGACTTCTTTTTTTCACCTTCAATGCAAGAGTGGTTAGTGGCAGTCTCAGCTATGAGCTGAAAATGTGTTGCTGGAAAAGCGCAGCAGGTCAGGCAGCATCCAGGGAACAGGAGAATCGACGTTTCGGGCATAA
>NC_057710.1:81049055-81135154 GCF_004010195.1 Chiloscyllium plagiosum | reverse complement strand
ATAAAGATTCATGTACTTTGTGCCTTTCACTGTGTCTCACACCTGCACACACACACACCATGGGTGCTGGGGATAAAATAAGCACTACCGCACTTAGGCGGTAGTGTGGGGGTTAAAAAGGAAAAAAAAGAAAAAAGAAAAATAAACAGGAGATTATAAAAATAACAAAAAAAAAGAAAAAAAAAATCAAAAAAAAGGGAGTGTCAGCCCCTCACTGTTTTGATCACACAGCACTGTCCTTTGATGTGAAGAGCAGTGTTTGTCACTGGCCACCCGGGTATTTTCCTATCTTCCTGGTGGTGGAATTTGAATAAAGATTCATGTACTTTGTGTCTTTCACTGTGTTTCACACGTATACACACACAAAAAAAAGAAGAAAAAAAAATAAAAAATAATAAAAAAAATAAACCGGGGATTCCTGGTGTTAAAAAAAAAGAACCAGAATGTTGGAAAAAATAAGCACTAAAAAAAAAGGGAGTGTCAGAGATACTGACACACTGATAGCTGACTTTGAATGACGCAGTTTGAAAGTCAAGGACTGTTCATGTGTAAATTTGATGAAAGGATGCTATCAGTTATTTCAGTGGAGATGCAAATAAAGCACAATCCTGAAGAAACTTGATTGCAACAATCGTCTTTAAGTTGGGGTAAGCATTTCTTACATCATGCCTTTGTTTGGGAAGTTTGACTCATTCCACCCTATCGTCGAGGACTGGATCCAGTATGTGGAAAGAATACATTATCTTTTCCTAGCAAATGCCATTGTGGCAGACAAAAAGTATTTCTCATTAAGCCTCTGGAGCTACAGTTTTTTATGTTATTCGGAGCCTTACTTTCCTGAGGTACCAGATATTAAAACCTTTCAAGAATTGATGGACATAATTAAGTAATATTATGACCACAGGCTTCTTCTAATTCTGAGATGCTCTCGTGTTTGCACGGCAATTCAAAAACCAAGGGCATCCTGTTTAAGATTTTTGACTTGGTTAAGAAAACTAGCAGAAGCCCGAGACTTTGGTTTAACTCTTAATGAGTTGCTTAGAGACTGTTTGGTATGTAGGATTAATGATGTAACCATGCAAAAGCACCCACTAGCTGAAGCGCAACTGGACTTCAAAAGGGCATTACAACCGGCTTTATCATTGCAAAATGCGACAAGTGGAGTAAACAAGTTGCAGGGTGTGCCAGTGGAAATGGACACTCTTGCCTGGCTGACTGAGCTTGGGGAATACTACTTGAGTGCAGGAAACTACATTACCTCACTCGGGGCATATCCTCATCTGAGGGACTCCAGGTCTATCCATAAGCAAACTCAGCCAAACCTCGGCATAATAATTAAAATTTTCTCCAGGATCCTGTCTGGCTAGCCAATGTAATTTTAGACAGCAAAAGAGTTCCCACAACCACTTGATGAAGGAGCGGCGCCCCAAAAGCTAGATAAATAAATAAACCTGTTGGACTATAACCTGGTGTTGTATGAGTTTTAACTCTGTCCACCCCAGTTCAACACCCGCACCTCTAAGTGGGTCCAAGGCTACCAGATCAAAATTGAGTAAGATCACTTATAGGCCAGTATGCAGGAGAGTATCCATCAGAGCACATTCCCTGAAAAGTCCACCTCCATCTGGTGTGGAACAGTTAAATTGCTTCACAACATCAAAAGTAGAAGCAATCAAAATAAACATCTGGTTAAAGGGTCATCCAGTTCTAATGGAGGTCAATACAGGAGATGCAATATTAGTGATCCCAGAACTGTTTTTAAACAAAATTCGCCTTGGACTCCAGCCCTTAACTTTGCACAAGACCTTGATTAAGCTGAGGACCTATACTAGGGAACCTTTACAGATTAAGGGTACAACTACAGTTCCAGTCAGTTCTGAAAAGCAGCTGGTTCAGCTACCAGTGATTGGGGTAAAAAGCTCAGGCCAAAGTGTGATGGGGTGAAATGAGAGAGGATACTGGCTATGATCCATTATCATGACACAATGTCCACCAGATATGTCAGCAAAAAAACTCATAAGGATGTAGTTCTCAGTAAAGTGTTCGATTATGTTATGCATGGTTGGTCTGAAGAGCATGATAATGAGACACTCCAGGGGCTGAATTTTGGGGCTTGTTTTAGGCAAGTGTCAGTTTTGTTGAGTTTCACAGAGGGTTTCTCTCAACAAAGCCTAGCAGGTTTTCTCACCACATTTTAACAAACCTGTCTCATTGACTACCTACCCTGTCCCATGATGCCCTTCTCATCTAGCCACATTCTACTGGAGAAAGGTGACCAGTGGTGTTCCACAGGGATCAGTATTGGGGCCACTGTTGTTTGTGATATACATAAATGATCTAGAAGAGGGCACTGTTGGTATGATAGCAAGATGACACAAAGATTGGTGGTGTGGCAGTAAGTGTAAGGGACTGTCATAGAATACAGGAGGATATACATAGACTGGAGAGTTGGGCGGAAAAGTGGCAATGGCTTTCAATCCAGACAAATGTGAGGTGATGCATTTAGGCAAGACTAATTCTAGAGTGAATTATACAGTGAATGGAAGAGCCTTGGGAAAAGTTGATGGGCAGAGAGATCTGGGAGTGCAGGTCCATTGTACCCTGAAGATTGCTGCACAGGTGGATAGAGTGGTTAAGAAGGCATATAGTATGCTTGCCTTCATCAGACGGGGTATTGAATATAAGAACTAGCCAGTCATGTTAAAATTGGTTCGGCTGCGTTTAGAATACACTGTACAGTTCTGGTCGCTACATTACCAAAAGGATGTGAATGCTTTGGAGAGGGTGCAGAGAAGGTTTGCGAGGATGTTGACTGGTATGGAAGGTGCTAACTATGAAGAGAGGTTGAGTAAGTTAAGTTTATTTTCACTAGAAAAAAGGAGATTGATGGGGAACCTGATTGAGGTTTACAAAATCATGAAGGGTATAGACAGGGTGGATAGAGACAAGCATTTTCCCAGGGTGACGAATTCAATAACGAGAGGTCATGCTTTCAAGGCTTTCAACGAGAGGTGAAAAGTTTAAGGGGGATACACGCGGCAAATACTTCACACAGAGGGTGGTGGGCATTTGGAACGTGGTGCCAGCAGAGGTGATTCATTTAAGATGTGATTGGACAGATGCATGAGTAGGTGGGGAGCAGAGGGATACAGATGCTTAGGAATTGACCGACAGGTTTAGACAGTACATTTGGATCAGCTCAGGCTTGGAGGGCTGAAAGGCCTGTTCCTGAGCTGTAAATTTTCTTTGTTCTTTGTTTGTTGTGCTTGCCGTGTATAGCAAATTGCCACTGCTCAGATATCCCGATTGGGTTGGCATCCAAGCTCTGTTGCCATTGTTAGAAACCTAGAGAAGCACTTTTAGTCAGTAGCTGCCCTGTACAGTTCCTGACACTGTCCCCAGATTTGGCAGAGAAGGAAAAATTGATTCTGTAGACCTGGGACCTGCGAGTAGTCAGGTTAGTGCAGAGGCAGGAGAGCCTCTTCCCTCAAGATTGGCATAGTAGTCCTGACACCAGACCATGCCACCCAAGCAAGCACTGTCTCAGCCACCTGGACGAATGCACAACAATATAAGATGAAGGTCAGTGACCCTCTCCACTCTGCTAGCGTAAATGCCACTGCTGTGTCTCTGATACCTTACACTCAGTCTCTGTTACTGTATCCACTTCCCATCAAGGCTCATGTTCTACCACTCTCATCACTATCGACAGTAACTTCCCTTAATTGCCTTCTCTCACCCCAATGCCTGACACCACTGAACCAGCATACTCTCGGTGCTGCCTACTTACTGATTTGAGACACTTCTTCAACTGTATCAAATGGAACACATGTGCCACTCACTTTCATCTCCTGAAGAACCCGCCTCTCTATCTCTCATTCCATGATGAAAATAGCTCACAATTGGGCAGAAGGAGTCAAGACAATTGATGGACTGTCCCACATTTTGCTCTGCACTCCTTATGAATCCTGACTGAGTGTTAGATTGACCATGGCAAAAATGAGGACTGCAGATGCTGGAGATCAGAGTCGAGAGTGTGGTGCTGGAAAAGTACAGCAAGTCAGGCAATATCCGAGGAGCAGGAGAATCAATGTTTTGGGTAAAAGCCTTCATCAGGTTGATTGACCATGTCCAAGCTCTTGCACTGCTATTGGAGGCTGACCTTGACTTACTGCACTGGGACCCCTGTACAAAACCCCCTCCTTTGGCTTGACATTGGCCTGCTAAATGACAATGCAATACAGCAATTGTACGAGCTAGGTATGTCTGACCAAGGTGCAGACACAAAAAACCAAGACAAGACAAAGCAAGGCAGGGATGCTGTGAGTATCCAGGTGGGATCAAAGTGCATCAACACTAAGAGGGAAACCAAACAGGCCAATGATACAATCTGGCCCAGTCCATGAGCTGGGTGAATATCTCTGAGTGCCAGTATCCTCACTGTAGCATTGCAATGGTAGATACCATTGCAGCTTGAGATGCTGCATTGAAATTGAGAAGTGTCCTGAAGATGATTTGAAGATGTGCCATAAGGGCTCTTATAGGCTGGCATGTGCCAGATGCCATGGGGTGCTGTGGGCACATGGTGCAGGATGGCCAGTAGCCATGGAGCATGCCCTGAGTATTGCTGCCCAGTGTCAAACATGGAGGTCTATTGAAGCAAGCATTGAACTGAAGTCACCAGGTACCTGCTCAAGTTTCCACGTTGAGAATTCTCAGAATTCAGTTTCCTTGTCATGGGTGTTACAATCAAAAGTTGCAATGAGGTGAGATCTCGAATTAATAAGATCATCAACAACAATGATTCAATAATTAGCAGGCAACTTGCTGCTGACTGCAAGGAATCACTCCTTCCAAACAAAATTAAAAGATGCAGTAAGTTGTTCCTGTTAAAGACCTTGCTGGACCTCACATGATTCTGCCACAGATCTAGCATAGCCCATATTTTTCAGGCCCCTATAAGTTAATTATACTCAGAAATTAACTGAGTATAGGTTGGGTCTCTTACTTGTGGGTTTTCAAAATAATGATTTCACCAAAGTTTAGAAAGAAATTATTTAAGGAACATTATCAAGATCATCAATTTGTATAAAAGTAATACCTAGTAGCTCTTTTCTATCCAAAGGTAAATAGAAATATCAAAGAGTTAGTGAGCCATTGCAGAGTGAGTCTCAGAATGAGAAATTATCTGATCAAGGTCAAAGACAAGAATATTTGAGAAGCAATTTTTGAAGCAGAAGGAGTACTTTGTCTTGCTCAGTAGCTGTGCCAAGTAGATGAGTATTAAGTCTATGCTTAATATCATAAATAGTAAAACTACTGACATTTTTGAGAATTTGGTTTGCAGTTGAAGGTTGCCAAAAGTGCTTGTGTCAGATAGTGGTCCACAGTTTACATCAGAAGAGTCTGAACTATTTCTTAGTAATAAGTAAATAAACAAAATGCAACACACTCTTGTACCATCTTATCAGCCAGCATCAAATGGCACGGAAACAAGAGTACAGATTGTGAAGAGGTCTTTGCAAAAATATTTGCTTGATGACAAACTAAGCTGTAATTTCTGTGTTTCTCTTCAATAATGCCCAACAATTTTCTGTTATCTTACATAACAGTGTCACTGTTTACAAGCATTTATCACCGAATCTTTAAACACACTCCCAGGACAAGATCCAGTTTGCTTAAACCTGATGTCATTTCCAAAGTAGAAGAAAAACAAGCAAGAATGAAGATACATGACAAATGAGGCATGAAACTTAGAGAATTCAGAACTGGTCAGTAGGTCATGGTGAAAGGCAACTGAAGTGATAAGAAGTACATTCTTCAAGCTTTGCAAAGAGACTATGTGCATTCACATATCTATTGAAAATTAGAGAATGACAAACAGTGTGATGTAGTTTATTTCCTTGAAAAGAAAATCCCCCAAGGGGAGAGCATGTTAAACATCTAATAGACCAAATTCCTCCAACAGCCCAAAGTAAAGGTCGAGAATAAAGTCACAAAGAAACAGAGTGCTTGCCAGCATCACAAAATCTACTGGTAACACTAAGCTAGTCAGGATCTTTGTTTAAGTCAAATTAATGTCACTATCCCAACTATTAAATGGAACTGGCAAGCAAAACTAATGTTTGACAGAGTTAGAGATGTTGAGATAGCAGAGTCTAGCTAATGGAAATAGAAGGAGATACACAGGCAGAAAGATTAAGAAGCCAAATAGTATATAGGACGAAAGAAGAAATATGTTGCTCTTTTCATTACTTCTTGTCAAATAGTGATATTTCATAATTCATGTTCAGAAATAGCATTTTTTTCCTACTGTGAAGAAGTCTGGTAATATCAGCCATTACAGTAAAAATGAGAAAGCAACCCACCTATTTAAATTGTTAATGCTGGTTTAGTCAAATAGTATCCTGAGAATATAAAATTATACACTTCATATAAATCGTTTTCTTTAAGCGAGGAGCTGCTCTCTCTGCTGTCTTTCTGTACTGTTGGGGAAAGTGTAAATAAAGTTGATTGTGTAATGAGAACACATTGCAAATTAACAGCATTTCTCAGTGTACTACATAGTCCAAAGGAATCGTCAACACAGTCTTTGTTGTCAAATAGATGCAGGACAAATCAAGAACATTTCCAGGAAGAGTCTTGATCTCTTCAATTCAGACAAGAGACATTGCCTGAATGTTACAAAAATAAAACTTCTATATATATATCAACTGAAATAATCCATCTCCCATAAATGCTGAAGGAAAATTTCTTTTGCCCCTTAACATTCAATGGTGTCATCATCACTGACGTCTCCACGATCAACATCAAGGGAGTTACCAGTGACCAGAAACTGAACTGAAACAGTCTGTAGCTTCAAGAGCAGGGCGGAAATTCAGAATTCTGCATCAAGAAACTCCTCTTCTGTCTCCCCAAAGCTTGTCTATCACCTGCAAAGCATATATTAAGCACTTTCCAGGCCTCAACAGCCAAATCCCTCAAAAAATAGGAAATCGAACCCTTGATCAGTTGACGAGTTCAGCTTTCTACAAACTACACCAACAAGTCTTTGACAATAAAGACCTTCATCAGTAATCAAAGCATCCTATCACGCAAGCATTTGCCTTCACTATTCTCCTGTACTATAACAAGACCTCAAATATATATCAATGAGAAATTCTATTAGTAATGCTTTGGCCACATTCTCCAGAATCACTGGGAAGCCTATTGGCCTAATATTACTCTCCTTATTGAAAATAGCTTTCAGGAGCCTCTGCCAAGAGCAGTACCAGGCATATCAAATTGATAGAAGAAGCTGTTGACAGTGCTATTAAGTGCCAAGATCTGGGAAGTTCTCAATATATTCAGAATATCATTTTTCAGTTTGTTATCAGATCTAGGTATCATTGACTATGCCAGTACTTACTGCCCATCCTTTATTGTCCTCAAGTAGTTAGGTGTGAGCTGCTGCAGTTCATGTAGTATAACAAATTTCTTTTGTTCTGAATTTCTTATACCCATCAATGATGGTATCCCTGTTATTGAACATTGTCGTGCATCATAGTCGATTGAAAATTAATGGGTATATTATACTCTTGACAGTTTTTCAAAAGCAAAACAGTCAACAAAATTAATCTACATAAAATTAAAATATTACATATGGAAAAGAACTAGTCACTCGAGAATGCGTACAATATATTATCAGGCTTAAAATTATTTTTTTGAACTCTGAAAGAGCAGCTTCAGGCGTATGCATCAATCAGCCTTTTCAATTGGATCACTATTTTACAAATCTATGAGTACAGATGTAAGATTTATGTCAAGTCTTACTGAGCAAACCTGAATAAAAGTTGAATTTATATGGCACCATTCATGACCTTCAGATGTCCGAAATCGTTTTACAGACAATGATAGTGATGTTACAACCATTATATTTTGATATAATATTATTTCTCTTGTTGTGAATCATAACTCAAATAGTTTTTGAGGAAATTTGAACCCTTTCTTGACTAGATGAGTCAGTTATAACAATGTGAAATCATCACAGAAACAAATAAATAGTGTATTTTATATTATATAATAATGTAAGCATACTGGTTACTTATGCATCAAATATAGCACTTGACTTTTAACAGTATTGTGTACATATTATTTTGTCATCTTTTCTCAATTGGTGGAGCTTGCATTGCTGGTTCAGATGGTTGCAATACAATCGCAATAAACTCCATATCTGGTCATTTCAAATGTAAGCTACTTTAGGAATCACATGATATTCCATTATCTGTTCAGAACTATATTTTGGGAAAAGCTAACCACAGTATATTTAGCAAGATAAATACTGAGCAGTGCAGTATTCAAGATTATAATCCATTTGTGTATAATATTTAGAACCATAACATATTTATTTGAACATTTATTTTACATATTCTTGGCAAAACTGACATCTTTCCATTTATCATTTCACTATTGTCATTATGTCTTCAGTTGTGGATATAGTTAATAATAAATATGGAATATGAATTTACAGTCCAACTAAGAATTCCTTATGACTTCATCATTTTGAAAAGAACCTGCACATGTTTATTTATAGCTTTTAACACTGATCATGCCAACATCTCACTCAGTGTACTTTCCTGTAGACCCATGGACAAGGAAACATAGTGAGATGTCTCCACAGATTATGCTCACCTTTCCTGGAGTAAGTACTACCACTAGAGTCTTCAACCAACTACTAAGGTCTCACCATAGGAGCACTCCAGCCCCAGCTAAGATACAATTGTCTTTTTCTGAAAATACTTCCAGATACATTAACATTCCATATATTATTTGCTTTTTTTTCCAATTGATATTTTTCTTGAATTTTAGTGACTTAGAGACAGAGTCATAGTTACGTACAGCACAGAAATAGACCCTTCAGTCAAACTCATCCATGCTGACCAGATATCCCAAACGAACCTAATCTCATTTGCCCACACTTGCCCATATCCCTCTAAACTCTTCCCTATTCATATACTCATCCAGATGCCTTTTAAATGTTGTAATTATACCAGCCTCCACTGCTTCCTGTGGCAGCTCAATTCCATACATGCACCACCCTCTGTGTGAAAAAGTTGCCCTTAGGTCCCTTTTAAATTTTCTCCCTCTCACCTTAAACCTATACCCTCTAGTTATAGACTCCCCCACACCAGGGAAAAGACCTTCTCTATTTACCCTATCCATGCTCCTCATGATTTTATAAACCTCTGTAAAGTCACCCCTCAGCCTCCAATGATCCAGGGAAAACAGCCCCAGCCTATTCAGCATCTCCCTATAGCTCAAACCCTCCAACCCTGCCAACATCCCTGTAGTTTTTTCTGAACAGTCCTTTCATTCTGTTGTCACTCTATTCATCCAATATCGTTTGATAGAGGAAGATTTAATTTATTATAACACCTTACAGTAGAATGTATTTGCATCATCTGGCATAACACAGCTTTAGTTTCCAAAGTAGGGAGTAGAATTTGTACCAAATATCAAAGAGTATACTATCACTTTAGTGCATTAGTGTATCTTATATTGTAAAAATAAACGGAAGCTGACGCATTATTTTTAGGATGTAGGTTTGCTCACTGAGCTGGAAGGTTCATTTCCAGACGTTTTGTCACCCTACTAAGTATCATCTTCAGTGGGCCTCAGGCGAAGCACTGCTGATAAGATTAGATTAGATTAGATTACTTTACAGTGTGGAAACAGGCCCTTCGGCCCAACAAGTCCACACCGACCCGTCGAAGCGTAACCCACCCATACCCCTACATTTACCCCTTACCTAACACTATGGGCAATTTAGCATGGCCAATTCACCTGACCTGCACATCTTTGGACTGTGGGAGGAAACCGGATCACCCGGAGGAAACCCACGCAGACACGGGGAGAACGTGCAAACTCCACACAGTCAGTCGCCTGAGGCGGGAATTGAACCCGGGTCTCTGGCGCTGCGAGGCAGCAGTGCTAACCACTGTGCCACCGTGCCGCCCATAAGTCCTGATTTCTATGTTTGCTCAGTGAGCAAACCTACATCCAGAACCTCAACCTGAGCTACAAATCTTCTCAAAACATGCTAACATTATTTGTAAGCAACTTATTCAGTGATGTTATTATATATGTCTGGTGCTGGTGGTCTGACACATTTTATTTTCCTTTTATATCCAGACATGCTCTTTCTTTTCCCCATTTTTTTTCCTATTAACTATTAACCACCAACAGTATATCACTCATATTTTCCAATTGATTAATTTATATGTAGAGCCCACTGAGGCCAATGCAGATTCCCAAAGTTAAGGGAGAAATAGAGAGAAAGGGAGGGGGCTAAATAGAAATGGAGTTGGAAGGGGAGATAAAACATTCTAGCCACTGGAGTGCCCACACTCTCTAAAGGCATCAAGAGTATTGAATGATGCAGTGTGCTCCCTTTCCAACAATACCTAGGCACGAACATAGCCATGGAAGAGGGGCTGCTGCAACTTAACACTACTAAGGAAATTAAATTCACCTGGCTGAGTTTGGTTTACTTTGAGTGCTATTGAAAACCATATTCATCTTTGTTGGCAATTTTACGATACTAGGATTTCAGTGATAGTAACTGATACTACAACGGAGGTCAAACACCTCTGTTAATTAAAACTAAAAAATCAGAAAAGCTCTCCTCACCTCGTAATCTGTTAAAATGTGAATGAGTGACAGAAATCCTAATTTCCATTATTTAAAGAAAAATAACAATTTATTTTCCTAACTCTAATAGTGAACACTAAACAAAACCTATTCAAAAATCTAAGCCCCCTTTTCTTAACTACTTACTATCTGACCCCAATTCTATAAAAAATGTTGTTTCAACAACACACTTATTAAACATTCATGACTTAATCTCAAGTCAACACAGTCTCTATCTTCTCTGCTGTCTACAATCTTCCATCTGCTGATCTCCCTGTGTCAACTTCTTTCTTTTCACAGAGAGTATGTTTTACAGGTAAAGTTACCTGCTAATAGAGAGTGTCTTCTAATTTCTTTGAGAGCAAGACTTTAGATGGGTAGTTAGCTCTCCGGCTCTACAGCAGTTACTCATCTGATCGATGGTCGCTGGCCTGCCTTTAATTTTCAAAATGTCGGGTTTATACAACCCCCATGACACATTAAATTCTTATAATTTGATTGCTTTCCAGGTGTCAAAATGATAAAATTCAAATTCCACTGGCTTCTGGCATTCTGGACATGATTTAAATTAATTGGTTAAATTTGATTTGTTGTCAAAACAGCAACCAAAACTCAAGTATCCATTAACAGCCGATTGTTATATGTATCTATTTTGCAACATCTTGTCTCCCAGCCTTTCCATTCAGGCAACTGAGCCTATCTTTAGGTTTACTTCAATATTCAGAAAACACTCTCTATTTTAAAGGGAACATACATGCTTTTGACTTCATAACATAATGCCATTGAATGTCAAGGGATACTGGTTAGATTCTCTCTTGTTGGAGATGGTCATTATCAGGAATTTGTGTGATGAAAATTTTACTTGCTGCATCAGAATAAACATAGATATTGTCCAGGTTTTACTGCAATTGAGTGTGGACTGCTTCAGGACCTAAGGGGTTGCAAATGATTCTAAACATTGCCTAATCATCAGCAAACAACCCCACTTCTGACTTTATAATGGAGTGTCATCGAAGTAACTGCTAAAGATGTTTCGGTCGAGGACACTAATTTGAGGAGCTCCAGTGGTGGTTTTCTGGAGCAGAGGTGATTGATTTCCAACAACTACAACAGTCTTGCTTTGTGCTTGGCATGACACCAACCAATGGAATATTTTCCACAATTCCCATTGAGACCAGTTTTGTTTGAGCTCCTTGATGACATGCAGCCATGATTTGATGGGCAGTCATATTCCCTTCTATTAGAACTCACATATTATAAGACCATAAGATATAGGAGTAGGATTAGGCCATTCAATCCATTGAGCCTGCTCTGCAATTCGATCAGGGCTGATATGGGGACTGTCTGATTGGAGTTTGCACATTCTCCCCGTGTCTATGAGGGTTTCCTCTGGATGTTCCGGTTTCCTCCCACAATCCAAAGATGTGCGGCCAGGTGAATTGGCCATGCTAAATTGCCCATAGTGTTAGGTGCATTAGTCAGGGGTAAATATAAGGTAGGGGAATGGGTCTGGGTGTTACTCTTCAGAGGGTCGGTGTGGACTTGTTGGGCCAAATAGCCTGTTTCCATACTGTAGGGATTCTAACCTAATCTAATCTAAACCCCATTCTCCTGCCTCCTCCTGTAACCCTAGATCCCTTTACGAATCAAGACCTATCTATCTCTGTCTTGAAGACACTCAATGATTTGACCTCTACAAACCTCTGTGTCAATGAGCTCCACAGATTAACCACCATCTGGCTAAAGAAACACCTCCTTACCTCAGTTCTAAAGGGTGGTCTGTTTACTCTGAGTCTATGCCCTCGGTTCCTGGTTTCTATTCCTGTATGCACGTCCAGTCTATCCAGGCCTAGCAGTATTTTGTTGGTTTCAGTCAGATCCTCCCACCTCCGTCTGAACCCCTTAGGGCACAATCTCAGAGTCTTTAAACTGTGCTTATATGACAAGCCCTTCATTTCCAGGCTCATTCTTGTGAACTTTCTTTGGACCCCTCCAAGGCCGGCATAGCCTCCCTTAGATACAGGACCCAAAACTGCTCACAATATTCCAAATAAAGTCTGACCAAAGCCTTACGCAGCCTCAGCAGTACATCCCTGCTCTTGTATTCTAGCTCTCTTGAAATGAATGCCAACATTGCATTTGGCTTCCTAACTGCCAACTGAACCTGCAAGCTAACCTGAAGAGAATTCTGAACCAGGCATCCTTAGTCCCTTTGTGCTTCAGATTTCTGAACCCTTTCCCCACTTAGAAAATAGTCCACACCTCTATTCTTCCCAACAAAGTGAATAACCTCACATTTTCCCATATTCTATTCCATCTGCTACCCCTTCACTCACTCTTCTAGCCTTTCCAAGTCCTTCTGCAAACTCCCTGCTTCTTCAACACTACCTGCCCCTACATCGATCTTTGTGTCATCTGAAAACCTAGCAGCAATGCCATCAGTTCCTTCATCCAGATTGTTAATGTACAATGCAAAGAAATGTGGTCCCAACACTGACCCCTGCTGAAATCTACTAGTCACCGGCTGCTATCCTGAAAAAGACATATTTAGTGCAATGTGGCAAAAGCTTTTTGGAAATCCAAATGGAACACTTTTGTCTAATTACTCATTAGCACCTCAAAGAATTCTAACAGGTTATTAAGGTGTGACCTTGCCTTGATAAAGCCGTGCTGACTCGTCCCTATTTTACCACGTACTTCCGAATACTCCACAATCTTATAAAGTCATAGAGATGTACAGCATGGAAACAGACCCATCAGTCCAACCCATCCATGCCGACCAGATATCCCAACCCAATCTAGTCCCACCTGCTAGCACCCGGCCCATATTTATCCAAACCCTTCCTATTCATATACCCATCCAAATGCCTCTTAAATGTTGCAATTGTACCAGCCTCCACCACTTCTTCTGGCAGCTCATTCCATACACGTACCACCCTCTGCGTGAAAAAGTTGCCCCTTAGGTGTCTTCTATATCTTTCCCCTCTCAGCCTAAATCTATGCCCTCTAGTTCTGGACTCCCCAACCCCAGGGAAAAGACTTTGTCTATTTACCCTATCCACACCCCTCATAATTTTATAAACCTCTATAAGGTCACTCCCTCAGCCTCTGACACTCCAGGGAAAACAGCCCCAGCCTGTTCAGCCTCTCCTTATAGCTCAAATCTCCAACCCTGGTAACATCCTTGTAAATCTTTTCTGAACCCTTTCAAGTTTCACAACATCTTTCTGATAGGAAGGAGACTGGAATTGCACACAATATTCCAACAGTGGCCTTAATAATAGATTCTAAAATCTGACCAATGAACGAGATCAGGCTAACTGGCCCATAATTTCCCATCTGCAGTCTCCCTCTTTTCTTAAATATCTGTCTTGGTGAATTTCTGCAGTGCATCTTGTAGATAATACACACTGCTACTACTGGGTGTAGGTAATGGATGGACTGGATGCATGTGGATGTGGTGCCAATCAAGCGGGCTGCTTTGTCCTGAATGATGTAAAGTTTCTTGAGTGTTTTTAGAGCCTCACTCATCCAGGCAAGTGGGGAGTATTTCAGCACACTCCTAACTTGTGCCTTGTAGGTGGTGGCCGGGCTTTGAGGAATCAAGAGGTGAGTTACTCGTTGCATTATTCCTAGCTTCTAACCTGTTCTTGTAGCCATTGTGTATATATGGTGAGTCCAGTCGAGTTTCTGGTCAAGATAATCCCCAGGATGTTGATAGTGGGTGACTCAGTGATAGTAACACTGTTGAATGTCAAGGGGCAGTTTGTCTCTATTTCATGACAGTCATAAGTCTAGCATTTGTGTGGCATGAATGTTACTTGTCACCTGTCAGTTCAGGCCTGGATATTGTCCAGATTGTGTTGCATTTTCACACGGACTGCTTCAGTATCTGAGGAGTAGCAAATGATGCTGAACATTGTGCAATCATAGGCAAAACAAATGCACCGACTGGGATAATCTCAGCACACACACCAATGAAATTGTGCACATATGCATCTGTCGACAGATTTTCGCAACATTCAAATTTGGATGGATGGATACATAAAGAGGATAAAGGCAAGTATAAGCCTGACTATTTCTTGGAGCTACTACCACTCCAACATGGCTTAGCTCAATGTATGGCAAAAACCTTGTTAAAACATGTGAATAGGGTGTCTGCTGAACTTCCAGAGATGTAATGTAGGTGGAGTGGGAGCCAATCCACGGGATTTCCCAGGCATAGATGACTAAATCTAAAGTATCCTATTCCTAGTTGGGCTTCATCGCAAACCAGCAGCATACTTCAATCCCTTCTGATGTGAAAAAAATTAACTTCTCTTTCTGGCAAAGCAAGCTGTATTATTGCCATCTGCAAAGTGTCTGACAGTTAATAATATATTTTCCTGTTAAATCACTATGTTATGATTTGCTTCTGTTTGAAACCCTAACAGGCGTATTTGTTACCATCTATCACACTGCACTATAAGGGTTAGAACTAAGCCAATGTATTTTCCAAATGGAAACAGTGCCATTCTTTGATCTAGCTGCCAAAGACATTTGCAAGTCTCCAAGCTCCTCTTAGCTTTCAATGCTGAATGTAATGATCTTATGCATTCTTACCTTTCATTGTTTTCATATGATATTGAGGAGTCAAGAAATCCATCTCATTTTCACCCATTTTCTCACCACAATTAGTGCCTTTTGAGCTTTGAAATTGCTTTTGTCATGTGCTAAGCCATTCTTTACAATTCTTCAAACAGGAGTGTAACCTTTGCAATTCTCCAGTCCCCAGATCCCATCACTGAGTCCTGGGAAGACTGATAGAATATAATGCAGCCTCTTCAATTTCTACGCTCAATTTCTTCAATATTCTTGTGCATATCACAGCTGGTTCCAGAGCGTTATCAAGTTTAAGTATTCATAGCTTATTCAATACCTCCTCCTTATCAATGTTAAACCCTTGCAGGATTGTGTTCCCTCCTCTATCATCATGGCCTGTGCAGTATCTGCCTTTGAAGTAAAGAGAGATCCAAAGTAACCATTTAATATCTCAATCATGCCTCCTGTTTCCATGTGTTGATCCCCATTTTGGTGTCTAATAATGCCTTAATCCTCAGTTTACCAGCCTTTTTACTCTGAATGCACCTGTAGAAGATTTTAGGATTTTCCCATATATGAGCAGCCAGTCTGATTTCATCATACATCCTTGCTTCTTTTATTTGCTTTTCCACCTCCTTTCTGAATCTTCTCTTTTCAGCTTGATCTTCACCTGTGTTTATAACTTGACACCTGACATAAGCACACCTTTTCTGCTTTATCTTAATATCTATTTCCATTGTCACGTAAGGAGCTCTGGATTTATTTACCATATCTTTCCCTTTTGAGGGAATATATCTCGAAGGCACTCAATCCATCTCCTCTTTGAAGGTAGCCCAACATGCAGCTACTATTTCTTTTTCCCACCGATGCTATGCTCCAGTCTATCTAGGACTGCAGATATAATTTGGTGACTAATTTCGAAATTCTAGGCACTATTCCTGTCAAACTGAAGTCAGCTCTTCAGTTGATTATTCTTACTATAGATTGTTCACTCTCATTTTCAACCATCATTTTAAATCTTATGATACAATGAACATTGGTCCTTAAATGTGCTCCTGACAGTTTATCAATTTGGCCTTCCTTAAGCCAAAGAATAAGGTCCAGCAAAGTCTCCATTCTTGTTGGACTGGACATACTGCTGTAGCAAGTTCTCCTGAACACAATCTAAGAATGTTTGTCTCTTACTCTACTTTGCACCACTGCTATCCCAATCTATATTCAGATAATTAAAGTCCACCATTGTAACTGAAGTATAATGTATGCAATTATCTGTAATTTCCTTGCAGCTTGGTTTCTCTACGTTCTTCACACTAATGATTGGTTTATTGATTACACCGAGCAGTGTAATTGCACCTGTTTTGTTCCTTAGCTCTAACCAATTAGATTCTATCCATGAACCCTCTGGGACATCCTCTTCCATCAGTATTGCAATGGTCTACCTCACCAAAAAAAACACTATCCCATCTCCTTTTTATCCTTTTGTATATTTTACGAACACCTTGTAACCAGAAATAGTTCCCATTCCCAAGCCTCCTTGAGCCAGACCTGTTATCAGCACAACATTTTAATCCCAGTTAATAATCGGTAACTCCTAAATCATTTTAACTTTGCTCCATTATTCATGTACCTTCAGTGTAACTCTGATTTAGATTTCAACACTTCTTGCCTTCTTCTGACATCACCTACAAACATACGATTCTCTATTCCAGTGCTATCTGCTCCTCGCAGTATTTCCTGGAGCCCAGTATTACTTTCTAACTTCCTGTTTTGTATCCAAATATTTATCTCAAGAGGGTTGGAATGTAAAAGCAGCGATGTGCTAATGAGACTTTATAAAGCTCTGGTTAGGCCCCATTTAGAATACTATGTCCAGGTTTGGGCCCCACACCTCAGGAAGGACATACTGGCACTGGAGCATGAACAACGGAGATTCACACGGATGATCCCTGGAATGGTGGGCCGATCATATGACCGACGGCTGAGGATCCTGGGATTGTATTCATTAGAAGGTTAAGGGGAGATCTAATAGAAACTTACAAGATAATGCATGGTTTACAAAGGGTGCACGCTGGGAATTTGTTTCATCAGGCAGGGATACTAGGACCCGTGGGCACAGCTTTAGAATTAGAGGGGGTCAATTTAAAACGGAAATGAGGAGACTATTTTTTAGCCAGAGAGTGGTGGGCCTGTGGAATTCATTGCCACAGAGCACAGTGGAGGGTGGGACGTTAAATATCTTCAAGGCAGAGATTGATAAATTCTTAATCTCACAAGGAATTAAGGGATAAGGGGAGAGTGCAGCTAAGTGGTGTTGAAATGCCCATCACCCATGATTGAATGACGGAATGGACTCAATGAGCTGAATGGCCTTACTTCCATTCCAATGTCTTATGGTCTTATGGTCTTACCACTAATGAGTTACTTTAAAACCTCCACAACAGCACTAGCTAAACCACACAAAAAGAACTCAGCTCCAGCTCTGTCCAGGTATAACCTGTCGGAATTGTACAGGCCTTTTCTTCCCCAAGCCAGTCCGAGTGACCCAGGAAACTAAATCCCTCTATCCTGCACCATCTTTCCAGACACACATTCATCTGATGTATTGTCCTATTTCTTTACACACTTGCACTTGGAAGCAATGCAAAGATCATTACTTTCAAGGTCTTGCTTGCTAAGTTTCTACATAGTTCAAATTCACTAAATTTGATTGCAGGAGCATGTATTTCCTCCCACTTATGTAAATGGTTTCATCATGGATGACAACCTCTAGCCATTTGCCCTCTACCAAAAGAAAGACCTGCGGCCTGTGATAAATGATTCTTGCACCAGGGAGCCAACCTGCTATCTTTGAGTCACATTGGTGGACCTAGGAACAAGTGTTTGCTCCCCTAACTAAGAAATCTCCTTTCAACATTGCTGTCCACTCATCTTCCTTCCCTCACTTTACATTTGCCCACTGTGGTGCCACAAACGTGACTCTTGCTGCACTACTTTGAGGAACATTCATCATTGCCAGTGTCTGGAATGGAAAACCAGTTAGTGAGCAATGCCTGTTTCCCTTGGACTGCCTGGCACTGACAGATTCCATATCAGCCTACTTGTCCCTAGGTTGTGTTGTGACCATCACTCTTAATGTGTGATTCACACAGTACTCTACCTCACAGGTCCCAGCTACTGCTTGTTTTCCAGAATCCAAAACTCATGCTTGTTGAACTGTAACATATTCTGCAAACAGATTTGCCTAAGTCACCAGTAGGAACCATAGGACAAATATTACTGCAGGCTGAGCTGCTCTGGAGCATCTTAACTTAACTTTGAACTCAGTTTAACATTACTTAATTTGCCATTATTATAGCTGTAAATTTAATGTAGGTTAACTCTGCTTATTTTAACCTTACGTTTGTACTATTTACTACAATATATAGACTATGTATTCTTTGGTATTTTTAATTGAGGACTGAAATGGAAAAAGAATTGGATTGCTAAAGGGTTGTTGCACATTTGAAAGCAAGGAACCTGACACTCATTGTAAATATGTTTACACCCGCTCGTTCCAGCAAGCCTATGACAGCTTCCTGAGAAGGAGGGATGAGAAGCAATGTCTTGACCAACACAAGAACCATGCGAATTATATTAGTAATGCTGTGAGCAGGAGCCAGTGAATTTTATTCCCAGATCTCCCTTCATCTCTAACATCCATTTTTTCCCTGTCTGTGCCTGTGCGTGTAAACAGGGGGTTTATAAAGGGATCAAAATTTTATTTAATAAGGTTATATGACAACAGTTCATAATTCTGGCTGGAGTCTAATTACTTGAAACAGCTAGTCACTTTTATTAAACACAGAACCTGATTTGCAATTTCAGTCAACCTGACTCTGAAATACAGTAGCGCCTCGACATATGAACGACCCCGTTCATGAACAAATCGGTTTACGAACAGGATTGTGCGTAAAACATTGCTTCAACGTACGTACAAAATTCAAGGTACAAACGCAAAAAGCCCGTGTGCGACACCACGTGGTTTCATTGTCCTGCTTTGCTATGCGCTTGTTGAACGCAAAAGCTCTCAGGCCCCGTGTGATCTCATTCAGTTCGTCTTTGGTGCGTGCGCTGTGAACAGCCGTCCAAGCATTCTTACGCTATCCGAGCAATGGGGAAATTGATTCAGTTCACAAACTTTTCGGTTCGCAAACCGGGTCCCGGAACGGATTAAGTTCGTAAGTCGAGGCGCTACTGTAAATTGGACAAGCTTTACATCCATTGTAAAATCTTTAACTTTTTTAACAACTCATGCGACAGCAGGGCTTGATTTTTACCTCACCAGACCAGTGAGGCATGATAATAAACTTTGGATCAGTAAGAAGGAAATATTCATCACCCTTACCACAAATTAGCTCCCTCTCCTGTGACTACTTTCCTTTTGCTAGTTTAGAAATGCCAGATTTTCAAAATTATTTAAATTGAAACAGAGTCCCCAACAGCAGCTGTTTATCAATCAAATAACACACAACTTGACTGTGAAATGTTGTTACATTTGCTTCCAACTGGATCACGTTTTGGAGACTCAACCCAACTCAAATCTACACCAGTACCTCCACTCCCCCTTTCCCCCACCCCTGCCCCCCTCCCATCTTCTGGAGTGCTTTGGCCTTGCTTCTCGACTTTATCTATGCCGCTCCCCACTTCGTGCAATTCTTGCAGGTCCATTTGTCTGCATTTGTTCCTGAAATTAAGTACCTTCAGAATGTCAATTGTATCAGCAAATTCAATAGATGATTGGCATACATGATGAAGACAAATCTGATAGTGTCACACAAGAGGTGTCATGGGATGTGATATTTTCTCAACACTGAAGGAAACCTGTTAGATTGTAAAGGTCTTTTCCATTCAACAATTTCTAGATTTCTCATTTGGCAACAGATCTTGAACTCCCAATGAGTGGTCATCCACTTCTCTTTGTAAGTTGCCAAGACCTGAGTCAGCAACATGCCAAAAATAAGGGGTTTGAATGTCATCTCCAGAGAAGGAGGTTTTGAAATTAGCCTGAGATAGAAAACAGCTAGCAATTTGAATTCTTTTCAATTATAATTTTGTTTAAACTTAGCAAAATTGGTCAGCTTGACACTTTTTTACAAAAATGCTAAAAAGACTACAAGCTAATAGTTTCTGTACTACATATTTAGTTTCTTGTACAATTCTTCAAATTGTAAATCTTTCCATGTTGGTATTTTCAAGTTGAATAGGTGTAAAATTTTTATTGCATATTCTGTAATTATTGCAACAATAACTTGACTCGTATAATGCCTTTAAAATAAGAAAGAACGTCCCAAGGTGTTTCACAGAGATATTAGGAGGCGTGGTCAAAGACATAGATTTAAAATAGTTTAAAGAGATAGAGATGTAGAGAAGTGGAGGAGGTTTCAAAGTTGGGAATTCCACAGAATGGGGTTTAGGAAGCTGAAAACATTGTCATTGACAGTAAAGGAGTGAGACTGCATAAGAGATCAGAGGAATAGTATCGTATGATTTTTGGTTGAAGGATCTAAGTGAGATAGAGAGGACCAAGGACATTATTGCTAATTATTTTAATGTTTATTCTTCCCTCAGGCACTTTACAAAGTAATAGATAAATAACATGTGGAAAGGCTTAACATTAACTTGACTAACTTGATTAACTTAACATTAACTTAACAGAATTCTCAGAGCAGCTGCAGGTGCATCTTTTATTCAAATCAAAAATCCAAATGGAATGCAAGTAAAGAAGCTGCGAATGTCATGTTTACTCTCATTAGAACTCTCTACTGGGCTGGCTCACTGCCTAGAATTTGCCATATGCAGCAGGAGCATTATTGAGGATTTATTAGTTATGGGAAAATATGGTTATCTTAGTGACAATCTTCCCCTCTCAACACAAATTCCCTGCATTGTTCTGTGCCATCAGATTGCTACGATTACTTTGGTAAGGTATCTTACTGCACTTGACAGTTCATTGCAGAACAGAGATACATGTTGCTGAAGCTTATACATCTCTCACCCATGAGGAAAAACACAAGAATGCCAACTTTCAAAAAAACACAATAATTCATAATACAGCAGAAAAGATCGATTAACAAGTCACCTCAACCTCATCAGAAATCATGTAAATAAGCCGATAGCTATTTTCTCATCCTGCAGGCTTGATGCAAAAAAAAGATTAAAGCAATCCTGCAGGACATTGACTATCCTGCTCATATCATTGTTTGGTATACATCACAAAAACTTGTAAATGTGCCTAAGGCTACCAATTTTGGAACTGAAACAGTGTTCAATATATGTCAAGTTATTTCGGGAAAGAAAATATCCTAAAAATGGGAACAACAGAGTAAACAAGTCACTTCATACTGCTGCTGTTCGGTAGCTATACAAGTGTGTCTTTTCCACCACTACAGTACTTTCATCACTTCAGAAAGATGATTCACTGCCAGTACAAGGCTAGACGCATAGCCTCTACATCCCATTGATTGGCTGATCAAATCAAATACTGTGTTCCTTTAGTTGTTATAATAGGCAGAGTACAGACTGTATGTAACCACCCTGTGTTTTAAAATCTAACAACAAATAAATGTATGATAGGTGTGATTTTATGACTGGGCAGCACTTGCTGAAAGATCTCAAGTGCACAAATATCTGCAATAAAGGCAACTTAAGATAATCAGTCAAGCTTATTATGTGGCTCAATTGTGTACCATAGAAATGAAAAACTTTCTTAAATAGGAATTTGCTTGCTGCAAGCAAAAGGATAATGTTCAAGCCCCATTCCATGTTTTGACTAACCCAGGAAATTAAAAAGCAATATTCAGCAGTGAACTGATGGTGAGTGAACCTACAAGTTGGAAAAATATGAAACAAGAACAAAAATTGCAGAAGAAACTCAGCAGGTATGGCAGCATCTGTGGAGAGAAAGCAGAGTTAATGTTTCAAGTCTTTTTGTGACCCTTCTTCAGAACTAGCTCCACAGATGCCACGTAATGACCAACTGCAATAAAAGAGAACTAACATTTGCCCCCTGATATGCAATGGTGTTATTATTATGGAATGCCCCACTATCAAAATCCTGAGGACTTACTATTGATGAGAAATTGAACTGGACAATAAAATAGATGCAGTGACTACAAAAGCACATCAAAAGCTAAGAATCCTGCAGTGAGTAACCTGATTCTCCAAAGCTTGTACACCATCTACAAGGCACAAGTCAAGAGTGAGATGGAATACCGCCCTCTTGCCTGAATGAGTGCAGCTCTAACAATGCTCAAGTTGCTTGACACCATCCAGGACAAAGCAGTCTGCTTGGCTGGCACCATATCCACTAATGTCCACTCCTTCTACCACAAGCAATCAAGAGAAGCAGTGTGTACCAGCTACAAGTTGCACTGCAGAAGTTCTACAAGGCTTCTTTCAAAACAAGAACCACTTCCATCTAGAAGACCAATGGCAGGAGATACATGGGAATACTACCATTCAGAAGTTCTCTTCAAAACACTCACCATCCTGACATGGACCTATATCACTGTTTGTCTATCTACAGCATACAGACTGCAGCGGTTCAAGAAAGTAATTCACCAGTAATTATCAACAAGAACTACTAATGGGCACTAAATCTTGGTCCAGCCATGAACATCCAAATCTCATGAATCAATAACAATTAAGTTCTATACAACCAGAGGTCTGAACAAATGCTGCAGCAGACAGGCTTCAGCTGGAAGCTACTTGGGTTGCAAAAGAAGCTGAGATATCAGCCATTGAATGTTCCATCATGGGTTCACAAGTGTGTTGATCGAATTTGCCACACTCCCATGTGGGAAAGCCATGTGGGCTTCAAGATCAGTGCAAAACTCTGTCAAAGTTGTTTCTAGAATAATCTATGCTCCGTGACGCTGGTCACAAGCTTCCCAATGCAATCAAACCATCAACTTTTTTCTGTAGCCTAGCTCATCAAGGTTTTTCATCGAGAGCTACATGGCAGAATACGCCTGTGACCTCACCCACCAGTCAGTTAAAACCTACTTTTGGCTCAAAAGCATTGGCAGATTTGTTTTATCACATGCAGATCCCACCTCTAAACATTCTATAAGACAAAAGCAGTAGTTGAGTTATTACCTGAGAGAGTAAAAACAAGGAACAATGCTGTGTCTTCATCATCACTCCCTTCTTGATTTTCCTCTATTGCCTGACCAGTTTGTACTTAAAGGCTGTCTGAAAGGCAGCAGGTATAAGGGAAGTTACAGTGAGTACAGGTCAGTAAATAAGAGGTACACACTTTCACCACCTGCAGCTTCAACAGAAAATGGTATGAGGGGATGAATGTCAGCTGTGAGGAGGGGTAGGTATGAACATGGCTTTGGCTTTCAAGCCTGCCACTGGCTTTGAGATCAACAATGGCTGTCCCAATAGTACAGCTGTGGATTTTCCTCCCTGTTTGTTCTTAATGCCTTCAGTTTTGTGCAACATTCTCCCGCAAGAGGAAATGTGCCAGAGTGAGTTTTGAAATATATTTGGGTGATATTGTTGCAATGGATGAACAATTGGCCATGTGCACACTCTGTAATTTGAGTATGAGGTTTGCAACAATGTTAGGAATGTGAGGTAGGGTAAAGTGTATGTATGTTAAGTATGAGCCCTGATTGATGTAGATTATTGGTGAGTGATTGATGGGGGTCTGGGTATTTCAGCAGTGCTATTGATTGAATACAGTATTGAAGATGTATTCACTGACCTTGACCACTTCTTGCGGCACTGTACAAACGTGCAAATCTCCTTGTACTAACCCTGTGACAATCTGCATTCACTGCCTTTTCAATGCATTTCTGAAGGGATCTCTCCAGAAACAAGACACTTCTGATCCTTTACACTTCATCACCCAGACTCAAGTGTAGCTTCGGGCAAAGAGGACCCTGGCTTTCTTCCATGCTCAGCTGTTCCTCTTTGATTTCCAAGTCAGATTCAGCACCAGGTCCAGCCCCAGCTGCAGCCCACCTCTTGTTATAGATATACAGAGTAGCTCTAAGTGCAAGCTCACTTTAACTGGTGCTAGCAAGTATCTATGTTGGTGTGTCTGATAAGTTAGTCACCAAAATTAAGCTTTGATAAGGTGACTACACTTTAATAGTGTACAGGGCCTGTCTAGGCATGTTGTTTGCATGGACTTCCAGAAAGCAGTTGATAAAGTCCCTCGAAAGAACCTGGGAGCTAAAGTTGAAACACGTGGAATTAAAAGGCAATGACCTTTACAGAAAGGCTGAACATCTAAAGCAGAAAATAGGGATTACAGAACAGGTTTATAATAAACAAAACATACTAGTGATGTCCATCAAGGATGTTATGAGACTTCAACTATTCACCATATTTAATAATGATGTACTGATGGGATAGAATGTTACATAGCCAAATTTGATAATGATACTTCAGGCAATGTTGATAGAGGCATAAAATTATAGAGATATTGATTAATTAAATACACTAAACTGTAATCAATGGATTTCTATGTTGGCAAATGTGATGTTATCTATTTTAGACCTAAAAAGGAAATAATAGGGTATTTTTAGGTGCAAAGAAACTTGTGGGTTCAGGTATATGGAACATTAAAATGTCATGAGCAGGTGGAAAATATAATCAAAAGGTTAATAGAATGCTGGGCTTTTCTTTGAAAAGAATAGAATATGTAAAGGGATACAAGTCATGTTTCAACTGTACAGAGCCCTAGTTGGGCTACAGCTAGAATATTATGAGAAGCTCTGGACACTAGATCTTAAGAGGGACATATTGACTTTGGAAGAGTCTACTATAGTTTTTAATGATACTAGAACTCTAAAGGTTAAATTGTGAGGAGAAATCTGACAAACTGAAATTTTGCTTCAGTAAGCAATTCCAGTAGAAGATAGACATCATAAAATAAACTAAATTACTATTTTTGAACACATGTAGTGTCTCCCACCCGACCTCCTCCTCTAAGCAAAGAAAACGACTCTGTGGTGTGTTGATAAGGCAAAGTTTTTTGATTTCTTTTTTATTGTGTGATTAGTAAAATTTTTTATTTCCTTTCTCATTTATCTATTATTTTATATTATAGTTGGACTAAATTAAGCTTAAGATTAAAAATGACAGGAGATCTCAAACCCACATTATGCTCTATTGCTCAAGGTGGGAGCTCAGGGAGACAGCTGATGTCTCTGACTCCTTCATGTGCAGGAAGTGTGTCCACTTGCAGCTCTTGTTAGCCCACATGATAGTTCTGGAGCTACAGATGGACTCACTTTGAAGCATCTGCGATGCTGACGAAATCATAGATGGCATGTTTAACGAATTGGTCACACTGTAGATTAGGATTGCTGAAGGAGAAAGGGAATGGGTGACTAAAAGGCAGAAAGAGAGCAGGAAGTATAGTGCAGGCATCCCCTGCGGTCATCTCCCTCCAAAACAGGTATACCGTTTTGGATACTATTGGGGGAGATGGCTCACCAGGGGAAGGCAGCAGTAGCCAGGTTCATGGCACCGTGGCCAGCTTTGCTGTTCAGAAGGGCGGTAAAAAGAGTGAAAGGCTATAGTCATCGGGGATTCAATCGTAAGGGGAGTAGATAGGTGGTTCTGTGGTTGAAAACGAGACTCCTGAATGGTATGTTGCCTCCCAGGTGCACAGGTCAGGGATATCTCAGATCGGTTGCATAACATTCTGAAGGGGGAGGGTGAACAGTTAGCTGTCATGATGCATATAGGCACAAACGATATAGGTAGAAAATGTGATGAGGTCCTACAAGCAGAATTTAGGGAGTTAGGAGCCAAGTTAAAAAGCAGGACCTCAGAGGTAGTAATCTCAGGATTGCTACCGGTGCCACGTGCTAGTCAGAGTAGAAATGAAAGAATAGGCAGAATGAATGCGAAGCTTGAGAGATGGTGCAGGAGGGAGGGGTTCTGATTTTTGGAAGATTGGGACCAATTCAGGGGGAGATGGGGCTATTACAAATTGGATAGTCTACACCTTGACCGGACTGGAACCAATGTCCTTGGGGGCGCTTTTGCTAATGCTGTTGGGGAGGATTTAAACTAATGTGACAGGGGGATGGGAACCAAATGAGGAGATTAGTTGACAGTAAGGAGGTAGCAACTAAAACCTGTAAGGAACTAGATAATAAAGTTAGCATGACTAAGGGGAAGAGTGGCAGGGAGCAGATGATGAACGCAAAGGGACTAGTGGTCTGTGGTGCATTTGTTTTAATGCAAGAATTATAGTAGGTAATGCAGATGAACTTAGAGCTTGGATTAGTACCTGGGAGCATGATTTTGTTGCTGTTACTAAGACTCGGTTGAGGGAAGGGCATGATTGGGAACTAAATATCCCAGGATATTGATGCTTCAGGCAAGATAGAGAGGATAAAAGGGGTGGAGGAGTTGCGATATTGGTCAGAGAGGATGTCACAGCTGTGCTGAAGGAGGGCACTATGCAAGACTCGAGCACTGAGGCAATATGAACAGAGCTCAGAAATAGGAAGGATGCAGTAACAATGTTGTGGCTGTACTACAGGCCTCCAAACAGTGAACGTGAGGTAGATGTACAAATATGTGAACAGATTATGGAAAGATCTAGGAGCAACAGGGTGGTGGTGATAGGAGATTTTAATTTTCCCGACATTGACTGGGATTCACTTAGTGTGAGAGGTCTAGATGGAGCAGAATGTGTAAGGAGCATCCAGGAGGATTTTCTAGAGCAGTATGTAAATAGTCCAACTCAGGAAGGGGCCATACTGGAACCTGGTGTTGGGGAATGAGCTCCACCAGGTGGCTGAAGCTTCTGTAAGGGATTACTTTGGGAATAGTGATCACAGTTCCATAAATTTTAGAAAACTCATGGACAAAGACAAGAGTGGTCCTAAAGGAAGAGTGCTAAATTGGGGAAGGTCAACTATACCAACATTCAGCAGGAGCTGAGGAATATGGATTGGGAGCAGCTGTTTGAAGGTAAATCCACATTTGATATGTGGGAGGCTTTAAAAGAGAGGTTGATTAGAATGCAAAACAGACATGTCCCTGTGAAAATGAGGGATAGAAATGGCAAGATTAAGGAACCAAGGATGACAAGTGAAATTGTGAGACTAGCTAAGGTGAAAAAGGAAGCATATATAACATATAAGCGACTGAAGACAGGCGAAGCTTTGGAGGAATATCGGGAATATAGGGCCAATCTGAAATGAGGGATTAAGAGGGCTAAAAAGGGCCATGAAATATCTTTAGTAGAGAGAGGGTTAAGGAAAATCCCCAAAGCCTTTCATTCATATATAAGGAGCAAGAGGGCAACTAGAGAAAGGGTTGGCCCACTCAAGGACAAAGGAGGAAAGTCATGCGTGGAGTCAGAGAAGATGGGTGAGATTCTTAACAAATACTTTGCACTGACATTCACCGAGGAGAGGGACATGACGAATGTTGAGGTTAGGGACAGCTGCTTGATTACTCTAGGTCAAGTTGGCATAAGGAGAGAGGAAGTGTTAGGTATTCTAAAAGATATTAAGGTGGACATGTCCCCAGGTCTGAATGGGATCTATCCCAGGTTACTGATGGAAGCAAGAGAGGACAAAGCTGTGGCCTTAACAGATCGTTAGACAGGGGTGTGATCCTGGAGGACTGGTGAATTGCTAATGTTGTCACCTTATTTAAGATGGGTAGCAAGGATAATCCAGGTAATTACAGACCAGTGAGCTTGATGTCAGTGGTAGGGAAGCTGCTGGAGAAGATACTGAGAGATAGGTCTATTCCCCTTTGAAAGAAAATGGGCTTATCAGTGATAGGCAACATGGTTTTGTGCAGGGAAGGTCAAGTCTTACCAACAAAGTAGAATTCTTTGAGGAAGTGACAAAGTTAACTGAGGAGTGAAGGGCTGTAGATGCCATATACATGGTGTTCACTCTGGCATTTGATAAGGTTCCTCATGGTAGGCTGATGGAGAAAGTGAAGTTGCATGGGGTCCAGGGTGTACTAGCTAGATGGATAAAGAATTGGCTGGGCAATAGGAGACAGATGGTAGTTATGGAATGGAGTTTCTCAAAATGTAGAATTGTGATCAGTGGTGTTCCACAGGGATCAGTGCTGGGACCACTGTTGTTTGTGGTATACATAAATGATCTGGAGGAAGGTATAGGTGATCTGATCAGCAAGTTTACAGATGACCCAAAGATTGGTGGAGTAGCAGTTGGTGAAGGCGACTGTCAGAGAATGCAGCAGAATATAGATAGATTGGAGAGTTGGGCAGAGAAATGGCAGATGGAGTTCAATCCAGGCAAATGTGAGGTGATGCATTTTGGAAGATCTAATTCAAGAGTCCTGGGGAAAATTGATGTACAGAGAGATCTGGGTATTCAGGTCCTGAAGGTGGAAACACAGGTCGATAGAATGGTCAAGAAGACATACGGCACGCTTTCCTTCATCAGACAGGGTATTGAGTACAAGGATTGGCAGGTCATGTTGCAGATACATGGGACTTTGTTTCGGCCATATTTGGAATACTGCATACAGTCTGGCCACCACACTACCAAAAGGATGTGGATGCTTTGTAGACGATGCAGAGGAGGTTCACCAGGATGTTGTCTGGTATGGAGGGCACGAGCTATTAAGAGAGATTGAGTAGGTTCGGATTGTTTGCATCAGAAAGACAGAGGTTGAGGGGGGACCTGATCAAGGTCTCCAAAATCGTGAGAGCGATTTTCCCAGTGTGGGGGATTCAGTTACTAGGGATCATGAGTTCAAAGTCAGAGGGGAAAAGATGAAGGGAGATATGCATTGAAAGTTCTTAACGTAGATGGTGATGGGTGCCTGGAATGCATTGCCAGCGGAGGTGGTAGAGTTGGGCATGATACTGTCATTTAAGATATATCTAGACAGATGCATGAATGGGCAGGGAGCAGAGGGATACAGATCCTTAGAAAATAGGCGACTTGTTTAGATAGAGGATCTGGATCAGCACAGGCTTGGAGGACTGAGGGCCTGTTCCTCTGCTGTAATTTTCTTTGTTTTTTATTCTTTGTTCATTGAGTGTGGATTTGTAATGTAGAAAGAGTGAAAACAAAACTCAAATGTCAAAGCAATCGAAAATGGAACATCTCCTTCATCCTTCCTCGTAGTTATGTCATTGCAGTTATGCAATATGAAACAAAATCCTCTGGAGCACAGTAAAAAGGAAGCTTATAGTGAAATAACAAATATTGGAAATGCTCAGCAAATTGGCAGTTTCTAAGGAGAAAGAAAGAGTTTGCATTCGGGGGCAATTATTTTTCATCAAAACTGAATGAATGAATGATTTATCTGTCGTCACTTGCATTTTACATTAGATTAGATTACATTACAGTGTGGAAACAGGCCCTTCGGCCCAACAAGTCCACACCGACCCGCAACCCAACCATACCCCTACATTTACCCCTTACCTAACACTACGGGCAATTTAGTATGGCCAATTCACCTTACCTGCACATCTTTGGACTGTGGGAGGAAACCAGAGCACCCAGAGGAAACCCACGCAGACACGGGGAGAAGTGCAAACTCCACATAGTCAGTCGCCTGAGGCGGGAATTGAACCCGGGTCTCTGGCGCTGTGAGGCAGCAGTGCTAACCACTGTGCCACCGTGCCGCCCGCTAGTGAATAATACAGTCAAATACAGTGAAAAGGTTCCACAGACACCACAGTCCACCATTTTGAATAATTTGAGAATAAAAAGGAAAAAAAGATATAACTGAAAGAGAATTCTGAGCCCTAAGCTGCTCACCAACGACACCTGTGCCGCCAGCCCTCCTCCACTGCCTCACCGCCACCTACAACAGACACACCACCATCCTTTTTGGCACTCTTTAGATGCCATCTCTTTGGCCCTGGGCCCATTCATGACACTGACAGCGATACCAATGCCAGGTCTTGTGCTGAACCCTCAATCACTCTGCATCCAGGAGTTCCCAGCTCCACTGCTGCCTCAATGACTCTGGGTTCAGGGCATCCAAGCTGCTGTTGCACCAGTGCCAGGAGTCCCCTGTCTGGGCCTACTACAACTACAACACCCCAACTTTGATGCCAGACATGTCCACCACCAGTGTCTAGCCAAGAATCCCGATCTGGCCACATTCCTCCAAAGTGTCACCTTGTCAGTGCCACCATCTTGAAAATTCTGCCTCTGCCGCCACGTCCAATCACGTAAGGAGCTTTGCCACTTGCAAACATTCCTCATATGTTAAGCTTTTCATTCCCGTGAACATTCTTGTGAACCTCCTCTGTATACAGTCCAGGGCCATTACATCCTTCCTGAGATACGCGACCCAAAACTGCACACAGTACTCCAAAAGTGGTCTGAATGAAAGGAGAGTGATTGGGATAAAGAACAGAATGGCAGTTGGGACAGGATGGAACGCAGAAGAGATTGAATGCCAAAAGTGTTTGTAATGCAAGACAAAAGAAAGTGATAATGGGACGGGTAAAATAACAAAAGCCATAATTTGAGATGATGACAATGGCAGTATAATGGATTTACGCCATTTAGAAACAAAATTAAGGAGAAAAAAAGTGATAAAATCATAACGAAGAATAACAAAAGGTTATAATCAAGAATTGTTGAACTCAAAGTGCCTTATCGAAAGATGAGGCTATGCATTTAGTCATAGATTATTACAGTTGCTGTTTTATTATACCATGTGGGTCCAAACGAAATGATCTCAGAAATCCATATCTAATTGAAACACTATTTCTTTTGCACACACTCCTTGCTACCTGCATAGATATAATAATCTCATGTCACGTATTTGTTCTGCATTGTGTGACTTCATCAACTCCAGAAGTTGCCCTCATCTCTCTCCCTGATCAAAGATAAATCGTTTTTGTTTTAGTGGATCATCTTGCCTTTGATATGAGAGAACTGTCAGCTCAAGCATACAAAAAGCTTCTTTGTTTTCTGTTGCTCAGCTCCTCTGTTTACTGTGCACAAATTGTCTGTTTATCTAAACCCTTTTATCATTTGATCTTTGAAATGTAAAACCAAAGCTACTTCTGCCCATCTTATTGAACACATTTGCTGCATGAGAGCAACACCATTTAGACAATTAGCAAATCCTTAAAACCAAAATTTTACCTTTAGGTGAACTATTACAGTATGCAAGAAAATGTAATCTTAAACTCTAAAAGCATCATGGGCTTTTTAAATCCAAAAGATCATTGCAGTATATTTTAATGTATATATAATAATTAAATATGAACAGACACTTACATTGACACTTTTGAGTGAATTCGTCTGGTGAAAACTAAACGCTTTTTAAACTGAAATTCATGAAACATTGTTTTAAACATCAGAAAAAGTATATTCACGGGCAGCAAAAGACTTGCGAAACTGTATCAAAGTTCATACTACTGTACATGAATCAAAGAAAACATCTGCAACCCAGATTATGCGTTCTATGTCTCCCAAACAAACCTGCATCTGCCCATCACAACGTGTCATCTTCACAGGCACAATTCATCATTCAACAAAATATTTCTTTAATTAAAAATTATAAAACATAATGCCTTTCCATTCTGTCAGTTTTATGAAATATGTTAAATTGTATGCAGCTCTGTGCTGTGGTTTGGCTTGAAAGTGCCCAAATTTATTTTATTTAAGATAAAATTGCATGAACAGAAGTATTTGATTAAACCAAACCTATTCTGATTGAAACCCAAGTCCAGGTAGTGAAAAGACCGACTGACACTGCATTACCATGTTTTCCAATTGCTCAATGTTCAAGTGCACAGGCAATTGTCTTATTGGTGATATCATTCTGCTTTGGTTTACTAGAATTGAACTGAACAGTCCAGGGTGTGCACAAATGTAGCACTCATTAGTGATCCTTATCACAGCAGGTGGTGGCATGGTGACACCATCACGAGAGTAAAAACCAGCAACCATCAATCCAGGCCCCTCTCCTCACTTCAAGCTACAATCATGGGGACAAGGATCAAATCCTGAAATTTGAATTCAGTGAAAAGACGATCTCATGATGACTATGTAATCACTGTCAATTGTTGTCAGAAAATGTGAGAATGAAAATCTACCATCCTAGTCTGGCCTTCACCGCAGTGCACTTGACTCTTGCCTGTCATATGGGCAATAAATGCTGGGCTCGCCGGTGATACCCACTGTGAATGTTCCCTTTTTAAAAAATGCCTCTGTTGTTTAGGAGCAATGCTTCCCAAATGTTTCTCACTGTGGTTCCACTTCAAGACCTGAAAATTGTCATGACACCTTGGTGAGAACTGTAGGAGCAGGATGGGAAGGAGATCGATCAGAGCAGCATGGATCAGGAAAACCATAAGAAATAAGAACCCCTCAGCCTTGCTCCACCATACGAAAGGATCAAGGCTGATCTAACAATTATGTCTACATTCCTACATTCCTCTATTGATTCAGAGTCTATCTATCTCAGCCTTATGTATACACAAGGGCTCTTCCTTCACGCTCGCTGTGGCAAGGAGTTCCAAAGACTCACAACCCTCTATGAGAAGAAATTCTTCCCATCTCAGTCTTAAATTGGTGCCCCCTTATTCTGAAACTATGCCCTTCCGTCCTAGACTCTCCCATGTAAGGAAACATTCCTCTCAGTATTTATCCTGTCTGGCCTTCTGTGTTTCAAAGAGATCACCTCTCATTTTTCTTTACTCTAATGAGTAAAGTCTGAACCTGGAGGGATAGAAGACCTCTGAAGTGAGGGAGGGAAGGGGGATAGGTGAGAAACTCAGAAGCGCTAATTGCTGCTTTAGGGCTCACAACCACACTGTCCTGACCCACACTTTGGGAAGCCCTTCTTTAGATTTCCTGGTTGAATTAGGAATCTGTACATCCACAATGATACGTTTCTCACTTAGCCAAGCCTGTGTTACATAATCTAAAATTGGACAGAAAGGTGGCAAGAAATTAGAGAGACATTGATGTCATCCTACATGTAGTTACATTTTATTACGGCTGATTTGGATATACTTAAATACCTCAAAGAAACAGATTAGACTAGATTAGATTACTTAGTGTGGACCAGGCCCTTCGGCCCAACAAGTCCACACCAACCCTCCGAAGAGCAACCCAACCAGACCCATTCCCCTATATTTACCCCTTCACCTAACACTACAGGCAATTTAGCATGGCCAATTCACCTAACCTTCATTCAGCACAATCAGTCTGTCCCGGTGCTTATATTCTAGTCAATCTGCTGTCTTTTTGCATTTAAATACATCTTCATCGCAATTTGTTCTCTTATCCCCTCATATGTTTGTCCAGCTTCCACTAACATGAATGCATAACAACAATTTGCATTTAAGTAATACCTGTAATGTAGACGAAATGTAGAAGGTACTTAACTGAGAATGTTCAATGGCAAAATGAATTGGCTAAGTGGAATCTATAGTGAGGGAATTTCAGGTTAAAGGCCACTGAGGTCACCAAACTGAAAAACTGAGCTATGGTGAGAGATACTGAATCATGTGGGAAGTTCAGTGAGGCTATCCCAATATCGGGAAAAACTTGCTGCATCTTTTAACCAAGTTCTAGATGTCGAGGCAAGATTATCACAAGCCAGCAGCGAGTTGCCTATAAAGGGAGATTATTGCTTATTAATGACATCATTGCTTGCATATCTCACTTCATATGCAGGTTCCTTTCCTACCACCTGTTGGGAACAAACTAGATGCTGGGAATTCTCAACATGCCAGTCACAGTAGCCTGAAACTTCAGCTCACCACTTATTCTAAACATTGCTCCAAGTTGGATACCAGGCAAAAACTTCTCAGGCCACATTCCAAAGACACCAGCCACAGGCACACCACATCCACAAACAATGGCATCTGATATATGCACATCCTCCAAGAGGTTTCATTTCACATCTCCAATCCATTCACAGTACTCTTCTGCACTTCAGTGCCGCATCCCAGGTTCCTTGGAAGCTATCATTATAATGCTTTACTTTGCATTTAGGGCATGCACCCAGCACATGGACTGGATCAGACTGCATCATCTCTAGCTTGTTCACTTGTTATTTTGGTGTTCACTTATTTTGAATGTACCCACTTGCTGCATTTCTGCCTTGCCTTACCTTTCCATTCCTTTATGCAGGTGAAAGTGAGGACTGCAGATGCTGAGATTAGAGTTGAGAGTGTGATGCTGGAAAAGCACAGCAGGTCAGCCAGCATCCAAGGAGCAGGAAAGTCAATGTTTCAGGCAAAATCAGGAATCCTTTAGGAACCTTGGCCCTCAGCCAGATATTCCAGCCACACAGTACTGATGCATTGCCAAGCTGTTACAGACAAAACCCAGGAAACCTGTCATGGACTATCTTAGTTGCCCCTTCTTAAACAAAGGAACAACATTGGCTAGTCACCAATCTTCTGAGACCTTACCTGCAGCTAAAGAGGATACAAAGGTCTCTGTCAGGGCCCTAGCAATCTCCTCCCTTGCCTCAGTATCTTGGGATTGATCTGATGAGGCCCAAGTGTCTTGTCCACTTTAATGTTTTTGAAGACACCTATCACCTCCCCCTTCTTAATATTAACATGCCCTACAAAGTCAACGTACCTCTCTCCGATCTTACCATCATCCATGTCCTTCTCCTTGGTGAATACTGAGGTCACATACCCATTAAGGACCTCACCCACTTCCTGGAGATCCACACATAAATTCTCCTCTGTAGCCCTACCTTTTCCCTAGCTACCCTCTCACTCCCAATATACAAAGAAAATGCCTTAAGATTTCTCCTTCATCCTACTTGCCAAGACCATTTCATGGCCCCTTTTAACAGTCTTAATTCATTGATTCAGGTGCTTCCTGCTTTCTTTATATTTCTCAAGGACCTTGTTTGATTTCAGTTTCTTCAAGCTTATTACAGATTTCCAAAATCAACAGTATTTTTCTATTTTTTTAACCCAACGTAATTGCTTTGTCTTTGTTGGCTGCACCTTCAACTATCATGGTCCTAAGTTCAAGAATTCCCTCCCCAAATCTCACTCAATTCCTTTTCTTCTTAGAAATTTCCTCTTTGAACTTTATTTAGATTATATGCCATAATATCTCTCTTTGTGGCTTGGTGTCAAATTTTCTTTGGTAATACTCTTATGAAAAGGACATTTCACAATAAACGGTTACACAAGTATAGACTGCTGTTGTCACATGACAGCACTATCCTGTGAAGAGGAATTGAATAGATTTGACAAATGTTTTCTGAGGGTCAGAAAAATGAGAGGCAATCTCATTGACAGGCTAAATGCTGAGAGGTCATTTCCCTCTGGGTATAAAGCTCATGCTCTCACGATACAAGTTAGCCATTTCAGAGAGAAATGTAGTAAAACTTCTTCAGTTAAGGAATTGTGAATCTCTGGACCTCTGCACCTCATAGGAATGCTAATGCTTACTCATTGAGTACATTCAAGAATGAGATCAATACTCAGTAGTGATAAAGGTTCATAGAAAGTACAACACAGAAACAGACCTAATGGCCAGCTCCCCTCCAGGTCGCACATCATTCTGACTTGGAATGGAACTAGCCATTTGGGTCCAGTTGTTGAAGCTTCCCCCTTTCACAGTGCTGTGAAGGTAACTACATACTACCTTGCCTGGAGTAGTTCAGAAAGGTGGCTCAGCAATTAGGGATTGAAAATAAATACTGCTCTTGCACCGACCTGTATCTCAAGAATTTTTTTTTAAATCTGTTCAATATAATGTTTATTAATATACCAGGCTTGCAACAGAAATTGCTGTCCATTGACCCTGCAAACACATTCCATTGATCACTCCAGAGATTTGGGTAGGTTAGTTTTGTTATTCCTGAATGATGAATATTCCTGAAGAAGGGCTTATGCCCAAAACATCGATTCTCCTGCTCCTCGGATGCTGCCTGGTCTGCTGTGTTTTTCCAGCAGCACATTTTTCAACTCTGGTCTCCAGCATCTGCAGTCCTCACTTACTTCTAGTTTTGTTATTTGGTAACTGAATGTCAAGAAAGATCAGGCTGGCACTCTGGTCTTGCCCCATTGGAAGATGAAAGGAAGTGTTTCACTTCTGTATGTTTTGTTGGAAGTGAAGACAACAGTCTAGTGAAGGAGATGAAAAATATATTCTAAATTTGCTGATAGATCATCATGCTATTAACTATCTTTTCTCACATTTCTGGACATTTCAGCAAAACCATCTTATTCAAATGAATAGTCCCATTTGAAAGGTGATGTTCATGGACTCCTTATCTTTCCGATGGTCAATAACTCACAAGCAGAGTAAAACAGTTTAGAAACAGACCCTTCAGTCCAACTCATCCATGCCGACCAAGTTTCCCAAACTAAACTGGTCCCACTTGTGTGCATTTGGCACATATCCCTCCAAAGCACTTCCTATTAAGGAAAGCCTCAGGAAAAATAACTATCAGTATAACATTATATTTATTTGGCTAGAGCTAGGCAACAAAAAGGTATGGTTATATTGAATGATGTGGTCTACACACCACCAACTTATGCGAAAGGTGTAGTGGAACAGAGTTGCAAGTCTAGCATTGCCAAGAGAAACAAAATACGTGACATTTACCTTTCAATTAGATCATCCAAAGAGTGCTGAGTCCATTTCAAATAGGTGCCCTATGTTCATAGCAACTAAACAGTGATAAAGCTGTGAGATCCATTATCAAGTTTATTTCTATAATGTTCGAAGTGTTCATAGCATTTGTGCTGGTCATGATTTCAGCCTCAATCATCATGGTATTTCTGTTGCCAGAAATATGCTGTGCCAAGATAAACTGGAATCAAAGATTAGCAAGTAAAAGTGTGACTAAACAATGGGCTGCATTTATGGAAGAAATAGTTTAAATACGTCAAGGCAAATTACTTTACACAGGGCACTGTTGAGACCACATTGGAAGTATTCCTTATTTAAGGAATTACGTGATTGAATTGGAAGCAGTTCAGAGGAGGGTTGCTAGCTGAATACCCAAACTGGGTAGGTGATCATACGAAGAAAGTTTGGACAGGCTAGGCTTGTATCCACTGGTGTTTACGAAAATACAAAATAACAATAGAAACATATAAAATCTTGAGGAATCTTGATAGAGTGGTTGCAAACTGAATCTTGTCTTTTATGGGAAAATAAAGAACTAAGGGTTGCTATTTAAAGATTGATAAGGCAGAAGTGAAGAGAATATTTCCCTCAGAGAGGGTCATGAGTCTTCGGAAAACGTCCTCAAAAGGTGGAGGAAGCAGTGACTTTGAACATGTTTAAGTCAGAAGCAAATGATTCGTGAGCAGCGAGGGAGTGAAATGCCAAATGCCCTCCTTCTGTGGCTGTAACCAATATATGAACCTATAAAGTCTCAAGTACAACACTTCAAAAAGCTTCACTACCTGTGCAATAGTCAGAAAAGCACTTTATATCAAAGGCATATTAATTGCCTCAAGGAGTCAGGGAGGAATTTCCCTAAGTTATTGATCTAATTAGCCACAGCTGTTTTATTTTTATACCACTCTGAAATGAGTAATTGAGGAGGATGAGATGTAAACATGTATCATCTGGATAATTTGATGAACCGATGTAGGACTAATGTTTTTATAGAGTCATACAGTCATTGATGTGTACAGCATGGAAACAGACCCTTCGGTCCAACCCGTCCATGCCGACCAGATACCCCAACCCAATCTAGTCCCACCTGCCAGCATCCGGCCCATATCCCTCCAAATCTTCCTATTAATATACCCATCTAAATGTCTCTTAAATGTTGCAAATGTATCAGCCTCCACCACTTCCTCTGGCAGCTCATTCCATACACGTACCACCCTCTGCGAGAAAATGTTGCCACTTAGGTCTCTTTTATGTCTTTCCCCTCTCACCCTAAACCTGTGCCCTCTAGTTCTGGACTCCCTGATGCCCGGGGAAAAGACTTTGTCTATTTATCCTATCCATGCCCCTCATAATTTTGTAAATCTCCATAAGGTCACCTCTCAGCTTCCGACGCTCCAGGGAAAACAGCCCCAGCCTCTTCAGCCTCTTCCTATAGCTCAAATCCTCCAACCCTGGCAACATCCTTGTAAATCTTTTGTGAATCCGTTCAAGTTTCACAACATCTTTTGTTCATTTTTTTCAGATGTTCATTAGAAGGTGAGAGTGTTGAGATATAAGACTTCATTAAGGGCAGAACCTGGTTCCCGTTTAGAATAACCCTGCACAGTACCATATCCAAGTCCCAAAACTGCACTTGCTGTCAGTACTTCCAGCACTAAATGTGATCTACTGATTTAAAAACATTGAAACAGCAACACATAGAAACCAGGAGCAAGAGTAGGTCTTTCAGCCCTTCAAACCTTCTCCATCATCCAATATAACTTTTGGATGATCTTTTATCTTAATTCCATACTCTAACTTTCTCCTCATACTCTTTCAATGCTTTTAAAATTTGAAACTTTGGAATTCAAATCTTCTTGTAATGCAAACCAAGGTACCGTTTGCCTTCCTAATTATTAGCAACAATTGACAGTCTACTTTCATTGACAAGTGTGGAAGGGCACCAGGACACCTTTGTACATCTACATTTCCTCATTTATCACCATTGAAATAATTCTGTGCTGTTCTATTGTTCACACCAAAGTGCTCACTTCATGGCTATAGGGAGAGGTTGAATCTGCTGGGGCTGTTTTCCCTGGAGTGTGGGAGGCTAGGGGGTGACCTTATGGCGATTTATAAAATCAGGAGGGGGATGGATAGGGTAAATAGACAAAGTCTTTTCCCTGATGTGGGGGAGTCCAGAACTAGAGGGCATATGTTTAGGTTGAGACGGGAAAGATTTAAAAGGAATCTAAGGGGCAACATTTTCATGCAGAGGGTGGTGTGTATATGGAATGAGCTGCCAGAGGAAGTGGTGGAGGCTGGTACAATTTAAAGGCAATTTAAAGGTTGGGTATGTGACAAGGAAGGGTTTGGAGGGATATGGGCCAAGTGATGGCAAATGGGATTAGATTAAGTTAGGATATCAGGTTGCATTGACGAGTTGGACCGAAGGACCTGTTTCCATGCTGAATATCTCTATGACTCTATTTAACCACATTGCACTGCATGTACGATGCCATTACCTACTCACTCATTGTCTAAATCTATCATTCTCAACGAGGACCCTATGACCCCTGGGGCCCTGGCACATTTGAAGGGGGCCACAGACTGAAACCTGCAAGGAGGGGAGGCCCAAGGGTTTATGGGGGCTCTGCTAACTGAACCGATGAAATACCCAAGCAACAACCTTCATTGGAGTCAATAGTTTCCCTCCTCTTTATAATAGCTTTCCAGCACACCGTTTGAATTTGGCTTATCTGGTAAATTAATTGCTTAAGCTCCTCCCATACAGCCTTACTTCAGAGTTAATCCTGAATCAGACTGCTCTGGGTCAATTTCATAGTCTTTTTTTAAGTTTTGTCCAGTATGTCGGAATGTCCAAGTTTTCTTGGTATTCAATAATAAGTGGTTTCTGACTATCTGTGTTGTCTTTAGAATCCCTACAGTGTGGAAACAGGCCCTTCAGCCCAGCAAGTCCACACTGACTCTCTGAAGAGTAACCCACCCAGACCCACACCCCTATCCTACATTGTACCCCTGACTAATGCACCTAACTCACACATCCCTGAACACTAAGCACAATTTAACATGGCCAATTTACCTAACCTGCACATCTTTGGATTAAGTGATGAAGCTGGAGCACCCAGAGGAAATCCACGCAGACACGGGGAGAATGTGCAAACTTCTCACAGACAGTCACCCGAAGCTGGAATCAAACCCAGGTCCCTGCCACTGTGAGGCAGCAATGCTAACAACTGTGCCACTGTATCCTTCTCTGAAAGGGGAGCCCTGGAACCTGAGAAGAGCTCCTTGTATGGCCATGGCCAAAACACCGTTGAAAATCACTTGTCTAAATCATCTTGCAGCCTCCTTGCAATCACAATCCCTCCCAAATTTATGTTATCAGCAAACTTGGATATGTATCATTAGCTCCCTCATCCGGGTCATATATATATGGGGTCCAAGCACCGACCCTTGTATTACACCATTAAGGTTCTTCAGGCTCCATTAAGATTACACAATAAAGATCTTTTTTTAATTGGTCATGGAACATAGACGTCACTGGTTGGGTCAGCATTTATTGCCCATCTCTAATTGCCATGAAAAGGTGGCAGTGAGTTATCTTCTTGAATTGCTGTGGTCTGCTGTAGACCTACAATACCCTTAGGAAGAGAGTTCCAAGAATTTAATCTAACAACACTGAAGAAACAATGATACATTTCCAAGTCAGGATGGTCAGTGGTTTGGAGGGGAAGTTGCAGGTGGTGGTGTTTCCATGTATCTGCTACTCTTGTCGTTCTAGGTGGAAGTGGTCATGGCTTTCAAAGGTTCTATCATGTCGATCCACTGTTGCCACCAAGTATTGTGGTGGAGGAAGTGAATACCTGTGGATATCGTGCCAATCAAGCAAGCTGCTTTGTCCTGGATTGTGTCAAACTTCTTGAGTGGGGAATATTCCATCATACTCCTGATTTGTACCTTGTAGATGGTGGGCAAGCTTTGGGGAGTCAGGAGATGAGTTATTCACCACAGTTGTCTTTGCCTCTGACCTTCTCTTGTAACCACTGTGCTTATGTAGTGAGTCCAGTTGAGTTCTTGGTCAATGGTAATCCCAGGATTTTGATGGGGGACTTGATAATTGCACCATCATTCACTATCAAAGGCTGGTGGCTAGATTGTCTCTTATTGAGATGGTCATTGCCTGGTATTTGTGTGGCATGAATGCTATTGTTGATGATTCCTAGCACTTCATTAATGCCCAGTCTTGAGTTGGTAGATCTGCTCAAAGTCTGTTCCATTTAAATGTGCTAGTGCCACACAACACTTTGGAAAGTATTCTCGATGTGAAGGCAGGTCTTTTTCTCCACAAGGACTATGCGGTGGTCACTTTCACTGGAAGGATGCATCTGCAGCCAACAGGTTGGTAAGAATGGGACTAAGTATGTCACTCCCTCTTGTTGGTTCCCTCACCACCCGTTGCAGACAGAGTCTGGCAGCTATGTCCTCTTGGTGGGGAATGTTGAAATCCCCCAACAATAGTACATTTTGTGTCCTCAACACCCTCAGTGCTTCAAAGAACAAAGAACAAAGCAAGTTATAGAACAGGAACAGACCCTTCGGCCTTCCAAGCCTGTGCCGATCCAAATCTTCTATTTAAACCTGTCACCTATTTTCTAAGGATCTGTGTCCCTCTATTCCCTGCCATTCACGTATCTGTCTAGATACATTTTAAATCATGCCCGATAGCATGTACCACCTCCACTGACAATGCGTTCCAGGCACCCACCACCCTCTACGTAAAGAACTTTCCATACATAGCTCCCTTAAATCTTTTCTCTCTCACCTTGACCTCGTGACCCCTAGTAATTGAGACCCCCACTCTGGGAAAAAGCTTCTTGTTATCCACCCTGTCTACACCTCTTGTGATTTTGTAGACCTCAATCAGGTTTCCCCTCAACCTCCATCTTTCTAATGAAAATAATCCTAATCTACTCAACCTCTCTTCATAGATAAGGCCCTCCATATCAGGCAACATTCTGCTGAACCTCAGCTGCACTCTCTCCAAAGCATCCACATCCTTTTGGAACTGTATGCATTATTCCAAATGTGACTGAACCAAAGTCCTGTACAATTGTAACATGACCTGCCAACTCTTGTACTCAATACCCTGTCCAATGAAGAAAAGCATGCTATATGCTTTCTTGGCTACTCTATCGACCTGTGTTGCCACCTTCAGGGTACAACGGATCTGATTTTCCCCAGGGCATTTCCATTTATTCATCTCATTCACTCTTGAATTGGATCTTCCAAAATGCATCACCTTGCATTTGCCTGGATTGAATGCCATTAGGTAAAAACAATGACTGCAGATGCTGGAAACCAGAGTCTAGATTAGAGTGGTGCTGGAAAAGCACAGCAGTTCAGGCAGCATCTGAGGAGCAGGAAAATCAATGTTTCCCCATTTCTCTGCCCAACTCTCCAACCTATCTATATTCTACTGCATTCTCTGACAGTCCCCTTCACTATCTGCTACTCCACCCATCTTAGAGTCATCCAAATATTCTTCCTCTAAGTGTTGTTCAATATTAAAGAGTACTGATTCATCAGCTGAGGGAGAACAGTGCATGGTAATCAAGGTGTTTAACCTGATACCATGAGACTTCCCAATATTGAGATTCCCAGGGTGACTCTCATCCAATTGTATACCACTGTGCCACTACCTCTGCTAGATCTGTCCTACTGGGGGACAGGACATTTGCAGAGATGATGGTGGTGATGTCTGGAAATATTCATATTTATAGAATCATACCTTACATAAAATGTCAGGCTGTTGCTTGACTAATCTGTGAGGCAGCTCACCCAATTCTGCCACGTTAGTAAGGAGGACTTTGGAGTGTCAACAAGGCTGGTTTTGCCATTTCCAATGCCAGGGTCGATGGCAGGTGGTCTGCCCATTTTCATTTCTTTGTTGAGACTTCATGATGATTGATACAACTGAGTGGCTTTCTAGACCATTTCAGAGGGTAGTTGAGAATCAACCACATGGCTATATTTCTGAGGTACATGGAGGCCAGACCAGGTAAAGATAGAAGATTTGTGTAAATATGTGGAGCTTGTTCAAGGAGCAACTATTGAGTGTCCTTGATAATTATGTACCTGTCAGGCAGGGAGGAAAGGGTCGTGCGAGGGAGCCGTGGTTTAATAAGGAATTGGAATCCCTTGTTAAATGGAAGAGGGCGGCCTATCTCAAGATGAGACGTGAAGGTTCAATTGGGGCGATTGAGAGTTATAGGGTAGCCAGGAAGGACCTGAAGAGAGAGCTAAAAGCAGCAAGGAGGGGACATGAAAGGTCCTTAGTCGGTAGGATTAGGGAAAACCCTAAGGCTTTCTATAGGTATGTTAGGAATAAAAGAATGACTAGGGTAGAAATAGGTCCAGTCAAGGATAGTAGTGGGAAGTTGCGTGTGGAGGCGGAAGAGATTGGGGAGACACTGAATGAATACTTTTCTTCAGTATTCACTCAGGAACAGGGCATTGTTGTCGATGAGAATACTGAAGCACAAATAAGTAGAATGGATGGCTTTGAGGTATGTAGAGAAGAGGTGTTGGAAATCCTGGAAAAGGTGAAAATAGATAAGTCCCCTGAGCCTGATGGCATTTATCCTAGGATTCTCTGGGAAGCAAGGGAGGAGATTGCAGAGCCATTGGCCTTGATTTTTATGTCCTCTTTGTCTACAGGAGTAGTCCCAGAAGACTGGAGGATAGCAAATGTGGTTCCCTTGTTCAAAAAGGGGAGTAGGGATAGCCCTAGTAACTATAGGCCGGTGAGTCTCACTTCTGTTGTGGGCAAAGTCTTAGAGAGAATTGTAAGGGATAGGATTTATGCACATCTAGATAGGAATAATGTGATCAAGGATAGTCAGCATGGTTTTGTGAAGGGAAGGTCGTGCCTCACAAACCTTATTGAATTCTTTGAAAAGGTGACAAAGGAGGTTGATGAGGGGAAAGCGGTAGATGTGGTATATATGGATTTTAGTAAGGCGTTTGATAAGGTTCCCCATAGTAGGCTACTGCAGAAAATACGGAGATATGGCATTGAGGGTGAGTTGGAGGTTTGGATTAGGAATTGGCTAGATGGAAGAAGACAGAGGGTAGTAGTTGATGGCAAAGTTTCTTCATGGAGTGCCGTCACTAGCGGTGTTCCGCAAGGATCTGTTTTGGGACCATTGCTGCTTGTCATTTTTATAAATGACCTGGAAGAGGGATTAGAAGGTTGGGTGAGCAAGTTTGCGGATGATACGAAAGTCAGAGGAGTTGTTGACAGTGAGGAAGGATGTGGCAGGTTACAGCAAGATATAGAGAAGCTGCAGAGCTGGGCAGAAAGGTGGCAAATGGAATACAATGTAGCTAAGTGTGAGGTGATTCACTTTGGGAAGAATAACAAAAAGATGGGGTACTGGGCTAATGGTCGGATACTTGGTAGTGTGGATGAGCAGAGGGATCTTGGTGTCCATGTACACAGATCTCTGAAAGTTGCCACCCAGGTAAATAGTGCGGTGAGGAAGGCATATGGCGTACTGGCTTTTATTGGTAGAGGAATTGAGTTCCGGAGCCCTGAGGTCATGATGCAGTTGTATAAGACTCTGGTACGACCGCATCTGGAATATTGTGTGCAGTTTTGGTCGCCATACTATAGGAAGGATGTGGAGGCACTGGAACGGGTGCAGAGGAGGTTTACCAGGATGTTGCCTGGTATGGAAGAAAAATCGTATGAGGAAAGACTGAGGCACTTGGGGCTGTTTTCACTAGAGAAAAGAAGGTTTACGGGTGACTTGATTGAGGTGTACAAGATGATTAGGGGGTTAGATAGGGACGACAGTATGAACCTTTTCCCGCGTATTGAGGCGGGTATTACAAGGCGGCATAGCTTTAAATTAAGGGGGGGTAGATATAGGACTGAAGTTAGGGGTAGGTTCTTCACTCAGCGAGTCGTAAGTTCATGGAATGCCCTGCCAGTAGCAGTGGTGGACTCTCCCTCTTTATGGGCATTTAAGCGGGCATTGGATAGGTATATGGAGGATAGTGGGTTAGTATAGGTTAGGTGGGCTTGGATCGGTGCAACATCGAGGGCCAAAGGGCCTGTACTGCGCTGTATTCTTCTATTTCCTTCTCTAAAGCACATACATAATGACAGAGATAGTTTCATGGTCATCAGTAGATTCCTAATTCCAGATATTTTTATTGAATTCAAATTTCAGCATCTGCCATGGTGGGATTTAAACACAGTTGTCAGAACATTCACTAAGTTTTCTGAATTAATAGTCTTGCAATAATACCACTAGGCCATTGCCTCCCTATGTATTCCTAATCTCTGTTTCTGTCTATTACCAATTCTAAATCCATCCAATATATTAGCTCTGATCCTATGTGCTTTAATTTTGTCCACTGATTGCTCATGTGGGACCAATTAAAAGGCTTCTGAAAGTCCAAATGCACCATATCCAATGGTTCACCTTATCTATTTTACCAGTTAAATCCCAGAAAAATCCTACGGATTAGTTAAGCATGATGTGGTATTCATAAACCATACTTTCTTTGCCCAATTCCATTAATGTATTCCAGGCATTTGTCTTTTAAAATAAACTCCAATATTTTCCCAACTTCTGATGTTAGGCTAACCAGTCCGTAATTCACTTTTGTTTTTCTCTTCTCCCTTATTAATTGGTGGGTTTACATTTTTGCAAACCTCCAATCTGAAGGAGCTGCTTCAGAGGTTATATAGTTTTGGAAGATGACCACCAATGCAATATTTTTCAGGCCAACTTCTTCTAGTACTCTGAGATGTAGATTATCAAGATCTGGTGATTGCTCAGACTTTAGCCCCATTAAATAACCCCAAACCATTTTTTTTTCCTTACTAATTCTGATTCTTTTCAATTTCATTCTCCATTGGGACCCTTGGTTCTCTAACATTTCAAGAACTTACTTGTGCCTTCTTTTGTGAAGGCAGAACCAAAGTTGTCTTCAATTCTTCTGCTCTGTCTTTGTTCCCTATTTATCATTAAGGCCATGATTTGGAGGTGCTGTGGTGGTAAAAGTTAAAAATCACACAAGACCAGGTTATAGTCCAACAGGTCTATTTGGAAATATCTTGCTCAAAAAGCACACAACCTGCAGGCAGTCAATCCATATCAAACTTCATAAATTCATACTTTGGAAATAGAACCAGTCTGACTCAAGATTGGGATACAGACTGATTCTAACCTCACACCTTTAATACATTGTCTGAACTGAGATGTCACTTTTTTAAAATAAAATCTTAAGTTATCTCGAGAATGTGACTTAATAGAAGTTCTGGGATTTACATATTAATGAACCGAAACCTGTAACCCATTCTAAAATATGAAATACTTAACAGCAATCTAGGTTTGTTCAATAGATTGTTTCAATTGCATGAGATTGTGATCGTTTGCTATAAATTCTGTGTCTTATGATCCTGCTCCTGATGAAGGAGCAGTGCTCTGAAATGTAGTACTTCCAATTAAACCTGTTGGACTATTACCTGGTGTTGTGTGATTTTTAACTTTATCATTTGGGCAGCACAGTGGCTCAGTGGTTAGCACTACTGCCTCACAGCACCAAGGACTTAGGTTTGATTCCCACCCTGGGAGACTGTCTATGTGGAGTTTGCACATTCTCCCCGTGCCTGCATGGGTTTCCTCTGGGTTCTCGAGTTTCCTCCCACAGTCCAAAGATGTGCAAGTTAACTGAATTGGTGATGCTAAATTGCCCATAGTGTTCAGGGATGCACAGTCTAGGTGGGTTAGCCATGGTAAATATGTAGTTATGGGGATAGGGTGAGGGAGCTGCCTGGATGCAGACTCAATGGGCCAAATGGCCTCTTTCTGCACTACGGGAATCCTATGACTTATGAATTTCCCCAGCTACTAACTGCAAAGGACCTAATTGTTTTCTCCTCACTTCCAAGCTTTTATGATTAGTTTTTTATGTTCCCTGCAATTTTACTGTCATACTTTGGGCGACACGGTGGCACGGTGGTTAGCACTGCTGCCTCACAGCACCAGAGACCTGGGTTAAATTCCCGCCTCAGGCAACTGTCTGTGTAGAGTTTGCGCATTCTCCCTGTGTCTGCGTGGGTTTCCTCCCACAGTCCAAAACTATGTAGGTTAGGTGAATTGGCCGTGCTAAATTGCCCGTAGTGTTAGGTGTAAGGGAAGGTTTGGGTGGGTTGCTCTTCTGAGGGTTGGTGTGGATTTGTTGGGCTGAAGGGCCTGTTTCCACACTGTAAGTAATCTAATCTACTTTAATTCCCTCATTTCCCTGATCAATACCTCTGTCCTCTTTTGATGAATTTTAAAATGCTGCCAATCCTCAAGGTTGCTGCTTTTTCTGGCAATTTTATATGTCTCCTGTTCGGATCTAATAACCCTAATTTGTTTTGTAAGTCATGATTGAGCTTTCCTTGTTTACCTTTGTTCCAGACAGGAATTAATAATTATTGTAATTCATGCATGCATTCTGCAATATTAGCCATTGCCTGTCCATCATCGAGCTGTTGAGAAGATTCCCCAATACAGCCGCGCTTATTCATGCCTCATACCTTTGTAGTTCCCTTTTCTTTTAGCTTAAAGACCCTGGTTTCGAAATTGACCACTTCAGTCTCCATTTTAATGAAGAGTTCTATCATTAATTAATATTTTCTAATTACACACTAACCCATTCTAGAATAACCTGTTCTCCGGTTTGTTCCTCAACGTAATGGTCTAAAAAATGTATCATGCATACACTCCAGGAAATCTGGCTCCACAATATCACTGCTGGTTTGGTTTGTCCACTTTACATATAAATTAACTCATCCAAGATTACAGTTGTATCTCTTACTCCATGTATCTCTGGTTCTTGTTCATGCCTTCCCTCACATCTCCACTACTGTTAGGGGACTTGTAGAATCCCCCTTTCCCACAATATTGTTTATTGCCCTTTGGTGGGTTTTTAAAATCTCTATCCAAACAGTTTCTAAATCATGCTTTTCCAAACTAATGTCCTTCCTCACTATTGCTTTGATTCAACCTTTACTAACAATGCAACCCACCTCTTTCCCCTTTTTGCCTGTGCTTTTTAAATAATAAATACCCTTGGATGTCTAGTTCCCATCTTTGGTCACCTTGTAGCCACACCTCTGTAATCACAATTATATCATAACTGTTCATATCTATTTGCGCTGCTATTTCAGTTACCTCACAGCAAATGCTTCATGCATTAAGGTGCAAAGCTGCCTTCTTCTCCAGCGAGGGCTAAATACAAGGAAATCTCATGGGTCCACATATCAGCTGTCAGAAAACTGCCTTTAACCTTTCATTTTTCATAGATTGGGTGGGTGCTGAGTTGAGACGGGCCAACCTCAAACTGTCCATTAATCAACACCTAATCAATGAAGTTGGCTACCTATTCCTGCCAGGCAGTGAGATGTTGCCAGTGATTATTTAAACCAAGAAAGATTGTCCTCAGGCAAGAATGCATCTGATCAATGACCCAATATCTTCCCAGCAGAGCTTACTTTCACTTGTATCTTCAACCCTACCTCTGCCAATACTTCACCTTCTAAAAAAACCTTCAATTCTTAACTTCCATTGAGTTGGAAATATTTCATTTCTCCTGTCATCACCATGACTAACCTAACTAAAATTAGTAAGTTAACAACTGCTTTAAATTAACACATAAAAGAAATATCCAATTTTGCATTCAGCATGAGTGGAAACAAAGCTCCTTGTGCATTCATTTTAGAAGGAAAGCATGTTTTGTACATAGAAAATAAAGAGATCAAAATCTTTGACAGTTTAATCACTGTTTTATTTTTCTGTAAATAAGTTTTCATTCAACATTAACAAATACATATATTAGACATTGCTATAGTTTCGGATCTGAAGATAAAAGATGAGAAATTAAGCAAATTATACGACAACAGTTCTTGCGAAAGTGTAATTTGGGGCGAGTTTCCACCCTTCTTGAAGTGCCTCGCAAATTGCAAATGAGGGTGGAGGATAAAAGTGTAAAGGATAAAACTTCTTCTACCTATCTCTACAAACCTGACAGCTTCATGGCAACAGAGAAAGGTGGGGAGTAGCTAGGGCAGTTCTACACTCCTGGAATCTCACCCAATACCCTGAAAGGCCTATTGAGTCCACGTCTTCTGACAGAACATATGGACTAGATCTTCCAAATATAAATGGGTCTTGGGGAGAGCCATGGGGCAAGAAGCAAGAAATGCACATTAATTTATATTCTCATCTGAGTCCAGAAAGTCAGTAAGGTTCTTGCAGTTAGATGAACAAACAGAATCGCTTTTAGATTTGACAAAAGGCACAGTGAGAAGACTGGTGTCCATTTTTCCAGTGGATTCACAGTTTTCTGGAATTAGGTTTCAAAGGAGATTTAGACTAGAGACTAGTTTAGCTAAGCCTGTATCTGAGTGGGATGTCAGATTCTTAGTTAGATTCATAGCAAACTGATTTGATGTTAACAGAACCTTTTGTTTTACCAGATTCAAGTGATGATTTCCAGATACCAGTTAACCTCTCTCGAGGAAAGAGATTCAATATTTTATTGTACAACCTGCTCATTGAGTAAACAGTACAATTCAATGATTTGCTTCCATTTTTCTCACTTGAGCTATTGCTTTTTGTATGAGAAGAATGGTGAATCATTAGCACCATTTCAGTCATAATTAGTTTTAATAATTCCCCTTGGTTCAGAATTGACTTGGAGACAGATGACTAGATCACCAGTCTTTTTGTGTTTGTGAACTGAAAGATCCCCTCTGACTTGGAACACTATTACTGAGTCAAAGTCCTGGAAGTCCATCTTTGACAACATTTGGGAATATGCACATATTATATGGTCTGGAGCTGTTCAAGAAGGTGACCCATCACAACCTCCCTAAAGCCATTACCAATGTGTAATGAAGGTGGCCTTGACAGCCACAAATATTACTTTTCATGAACAAATTTAAAAACATAACGAGAGTTGTGAGTGCACTGTATTTGCACATTCATGTGCGCATTATGTGTTGTGAGTGCAGAGTAAGTTAACTGCATGCCTGAGTGTCTATGACTGAATCAGAGAATTGTTACCCAGCAGAAGGAGGCCATCCAGCCCAGCCTGACTGCACTGATCCTCTGAATGTTTTAATTTAGTGCTAATCCCCGTCTTTTTCCTGTAATCCTTCAATGGCTTCTTGAATGCCTGCATTGAACGTGTTTTCACCATATTTCTAGGCAGTACATTCCATGCCCTAAGCACTCACAGAGTGAAACTGATTGTTCTGACATCCTATTTCCTTCTTTTACAAGTCACTTTTTGCGAACACTTTTTTGCAAAAGTGTAAAGTAAGGGCTGTGTGGCGTAAGTTTATCAGTGAGTATATGCCTTATGAAAATTGTATAACTGTATTTTATTGAATCTGTGTGTAGGAGTGTTTGTTTGTGTGAATGTGTCTGCAGTCTCTGACATTCCAAATGGGCTCACTGACTTGGCAAAAGCCAAAGAAGCAGCTAAAATTCATCTTTTTCTACAAATAGTTAATACAGTTTTCGTTAGTACCATTATATGCCTTTTCCATTCAGTTTCTAAACAGCTAGAAAATGTTATTTTATCTATAGTCACACATTTGAAGAATGTTTAAAATTAATGAGCATTAAAGATTTTGCACTAACTGAAAATTGCATCAAAGAATATCAAAAGTTGCATTGAAATCAAAATGACGCAGACCATCTCTGACATTGAGGCAGTAAGAAGAGAAAATAATGGGGGCTGGGACAGTGGTCACAGTCTGCAGGAACAGGTTAATCCATAATCGCAAAGCCAAAAAGAGTTCTTTGTTGAAGGGATAATAGAATTGAAACATGGGCTATCACTGACATGGAAAAGGAAGTGGGTGGAGAAGAACAAATACTTCTTTCCAAATGTGCTGGAGGTGAGGTAGCTGCTGGGATAAATAGAGCAGAATTAAAAGTGCTACTGCAGCTCACCAACCATGTTACTGGCAATTACCCCTCCTCTGAGACTTAGAGAAAGGAAAGTGCAATTAGTTAAAAGCATCTTTGTTGCATTTTTTTGCAAAATAAAAGCTTGATTTGCATAATTGAATTGTATTCAATCTCTTCATTGCAACCTAGTTTCACGAAATGTGAGGAATGCTACGTTGTAAACGAGATGTCTTTTTTGACTCATGTTAACCTTAATTACTGCAGGCAATGCAAGATCAGAACTTGCTGAATTACTATATACGTATTAATATTGTAAATATAAGTAGATCATACAAAAAATACATTTTCTGGAAATACCTATTGATCTGTAAGAACAATTGCAATGGTCAAATCTAAATAGAGAAATACCAAAGGTAGAGAAAGCAGTTTTGTTTAAATTCAGTACTTTGTTCTCCTCCCAGATTTCACAGATAACACTGCCTTGTTAACTGAAGAATCATATCTGCTCTGTGTAAGAGGCACCATTCTTGAGAGTAGTGGCATCCATGTTCATCCACAGATCAGTTGACTGGATGCAACAAAGCCTATCCATTCACCATTATTCAACAGAATATCAAGGCATTGAAAGCAACAGCTGCAGAGAGGGTGTAGAGATTGATATCCACACAAGAATCACCAGTAAGAGGATTGGAGTTAGAACTGTTCCACATGGTGTGGACACCCAATACCATCTATACAGTCACGAGTTTGTGAATCAACATGTCCATCATTGTACAACTGCAGTACATGTCAGTGAGACATGGAAGACGACAGAAAGGTGTTACATAAGCTAAATGACTTGGAGCAACATTGTCTACATAACGTGGTGGACATCATTTGAACAAACAACTTCACCAGTAAAGTGCAAAAGATAACTGAAAAGAGACACTTACAGAACATCATGACAGAGACACCACTGAATAAGACACAACGTGTATTTTGCCTTTCAGGAGAATGAACACCCCCATGTGGAAAAAGGAGATGAGGTCAGTTGAAGAAGACCTAGTAGATTATATTTGAAGAGGACCTTCAACAGTGGGACCTCACCAGCACTGAAGAGAAAAAGATTGTTTTAGAGAGGGGCCGGTGACAGAGGCCTGTTGCCCTTTGCCCCACTCTGGATGCACCTTATAAGGTTCCCCTGCCTCTTTTGTTCCCTTACCTTATGACTTGATTATTAGATCAGATTAGATTACATTACAGCATGGAAATAGGCCCTTCGGCCCAACAAGTCCACACCGACCCGCCGAAGCGCAACCCACCCATGCCCCTACATTTACCCCTTACCTAACACTACGGGCAATTTAGCATGGCCAATTCATCTGACCTGCACATCTTTGGACTGTGGGAGGAAACCGGAGCACCCGGAGGAAACCCACGCAGACACGGGGAGAACGTACAAATTCCACACAGTCAGTTCGCCTGAGTCGGGTCTCTAATGCTGTGAGGCATCAGTGCTGACCACTGTGCCACCGTGCCACCCATTATGCTTCAACAATCTGGCTGAATGGTTCAGAAAGGGAGCCAGGAGGCTGACAAAGCACATCTTATTGTTTATTTCAAAACAAAGAAAAGGGGAAAGGAAAAGATTAAGCTACATGCTAAAGAAAGAAAGAACTAAAAAGGAGAATAAGAATGAGGCTGAAAGAAAGAACCACCAAGGAAAGATGAAAGAAAGAGTTGAAAAAGAAAAATCAGCAAGAAGGTAACATTACAGATAAATATCAGTTAATATCTGATGTGTGGAGACAAGATAGTTTACTGTCCCTTTTTTGAGGTAAACAAATAAGCAGTGCTCCTGGGTTATCACAGCACTTAGGTGGGATTATATCCCATGCATTATTATCAAGGGATGGTCCAATGCTCACCTATCCTGTTAATATAAGGGCAAAGTGTTATGACTGGAAGGTTTTTTCAACCTGCTGTAGTAAGGAAAACCTTGCTGGCTTATTTCAAGTCAATGATACTTTTCTCAAATAATATTGGAACTACTCAGCAAGTTGGCCAGCATCCTTTTCATGGAATGTGGGCATCGCTGGTTCATTTAGCGTTTATTAGCCATCTCCAATTACCCTTAGGAAAGTGGTGATTTTCTTTTGGACAAGTTGAGTGAGTAGGCAAGTACATGGCAACTGCAATATAATGTGGATAAATGTAAGGTTATCCACTTTAGTAACAAAAGCAAGGAGGCAGGTTATAATCTGAATGGCAATAGATAGGAAAAGGAAAGGTTCAGTGAGGCCTAGGTATCCTCATATACAGGTTGCTGAAAGTAAGCATGCAGGAGCCATAGGTAGCGAAGGCAGCAAATGGTATGTTGGCCTTCATAGTGAGAGGATTCATAGTGAGCACAGACGTTAGGAACTTGGTGAGACCACATCTTGTGCATTGCGTGCAGTTTTGATTCCTTATCTGAGGAAGAATATTCTGACTATAGAGGGATTACAACAGATTTAACAGACTAATTCCTGTAGTGGCAGGACTGATCTATGAAGAAAGATTGGATTCATTAAGACTATATTCACTGGAATTGAGAAGAATGAGAGGGGATCTCATAAAAATATATCAAATTCTGCCCAAGTTAAACAGGGTAAACACAGAAAGGATGTTCCCAATGACCAAGGAGTCTAGAACTAGGTTTCACATTTGAAGATTAGGCCATTTAGGATGGAGATCTGAGGTGAGGAGAAATTCCTTCAGTCAGAAAGTAGCCAGACAATGGAATTTCCAGTTTTGAAGAAGGATCCCTGGACTTGAAATGTTAACTCTAATTTCTCTCCACAGATGCTGGCCAACCTGGTGAGACTTTGCAGTAATTTCTGTTTTAGTTTCTGTCTTGGTTTTGTTTGAGACCGTGGAATTCTCTGCCACAGAGAGAGGTTGAAATGTTGAATATTTTCAAGAAGGAGTTTGTTACATTTTTTTGGCTAAAGTGATTAAAAGATTAAACACCCACAATGCTGTTAGGAAGAAAGTTCCAAGATTTTGGCCCAGTAGCAGTGAAGGAACAGCCATATAGTTCTATTCTGAATGTGTGTAGCTTTGCCGAGAACCTGGGAGTGTTGCTGTGCATCTGCTGCCCTGGTCTTCTCAGGTTATTGAAGTAACAGGTTCAAAGGACACTCAAAGGAGCCTTGATGAGTTGTTATAGAGTGTCATGTTGTTGGAACAAACTGCTGCCACTGCACAAGAAGAGGGAATGAATGCTTAAGGTGGTGGATGTGTGGCCTACTTTGTCCTGCATGGATTTGATTTTCTTGAGTGTTGCTGCACTCATTCACACAAGTGCCGATGATTTACCACAGCCTAGACCTGTGTCTTGCAAATGGTAGACAGGCTTTGGGGAGGATGAAAGTAAGTTATTTTCTGCAGAATTTCAAGCCTGTAAGCCATAATATTTATATGGCTGGTCCAGTCAATTTCTGGTCAATGGTAATCGCAGGATGTCGATAATGGAAGATTCAGTGATGGACCCGCATGGGCCCCAGCTATGCCTGCCTCTTCGTAGGGTATGTGGATGCCTGCCTCTTCGTAGGGTATGTGGAACAATCCATGTTCCGCAACTACACTGGCCCCACCCCCCATCTTTTCCTTCGCTACATTGATGACTGTATCGGCGCTACCTCGTGCTCCCACGAGGAGGTTGAACAGTTCATCCACTACACTAACACCTTCCACCCCAACCTCAAATTCACCTGGACAGTCTCGGACTCCTCCCTCCCCTTCCTAGACCTTTCTGTTTCTATCTCAGGCGACCGAATCAACACGGACATCTACTACAAACCAACCGACTCCCACAGCTACCTAGACTACACCTCCTCCCATCCTGCCCCCTGTAAAAACGCCATCCCATTCTCCCAATTCCTTCGTCTCCGCCGCATCTGCTCCCAGGAGGACCAGTTCAAAATACGTACAACACAGATGGCCTCCTTCTTCAAGGACCGCAATTTACCCCCCGACGTGGTCGACGGTGCCCTCCACCACATCTCCTCCACTTCCCGCTCCTCCGCCCTTGAGCCCCGCCCCTCCAACCGCCACCAGGACAGAACCCCACTGGTCCTCACCAACCACCACACCAATCTCCATGTACAGCGCATCATCCGCCGTCACTTCCGCCACCTCCAAACAGACCCCAGCACCAAGGATATATTTCCCTCCCCTCCCCTATCAGCTTTCCGTAGAGACCACTCCCTCCGCGACTCCCTTGTCAGATCCACACACCCCACCGACCCAACCTGGATGAGTCCAATGCCCTGCATATCCTCGGTGGAGTGGGAGGGGGAGTTGAAATGCTGTGCTACAGGTTGGTTGGGTTGGTTCGTCCGGGTGGCCCAGAGGTGCTCTCTGAATCGCTCCGCAAGTAGGCGGCCTGTCTCCCCAATATAGAGGAGGCCACACCGGCTGCAGCGGATGCAGTAGATGATGTGGGTGGAGGTGCAGGTGAATCTGTGGCGGATATGGAAGTTTCCTTTGGGGCCTCCAGCCCGGCACCGCCTTCCTGACCTGCAGTCTTCTTCTTGACCTCTCCGCCTCCATCCTACTCCGACCTATCACCCTCACCTTGACCTCTTTCCACCTATCACATTTCCAACGCCCCTCCTCCAAGTCCCTCCTCCCTACCTTTTATCTTCTCCTGCTGAACACTCTCTGCTCATTCCTGAAGAAGGGCCTGTGCCCGAAACGTCGAATCTCCTGTTCCCTGGATGCTGCCTGACCTGCTGTGCTGTTCCAGCAATAAAGTTTCAACTAATGACATTGAGTGTCAAGGAGTGATTGTTTTACTCTTAAATTGGAGTTTTAATAAATTTTACTTGTAAACAGGAAATGAAGTTCATGGTTTATCCAGAATTTATTGTCCATATTCATCCCCGTTGTCGTTGAGAATGTGGTGGTGGTGAACCATTATATTCAATGTGATCTAGGTACACCCAGAATGCTGTAAGAAGGGAACTCCAGGATTTAGTGATGGGGCACTCAATTGGAAGGGAATCTGACAAGAGGTTCTTTGGCAGCAAACAAGACTCTTGAATGATATGTTGTCTCCCTCATGCCAGGGCTAAGGATGCCCCAGAGTGGCTGCAGGGCATTCTGAAGCAGGAAGGTGAACAACGTGGTACATGTTCATACCAACGACATGAGTAAAAAATGAAATGAGGTCCTGCAGCAAGAATTTATATTGTTAGGTAGTAGATAAGAGGAAGTCTAAGGTTGCAATCTCCAGATTAGTTCTGTGTATACTGAGTATAGAAATCAGATGATCGGTCAGATGAATGTGTGGCTACAGTAATAATGTACAAAGGAGGGACTTACATTTTTGGATCGCTGGGACAGTTTCTGAGCTAGTTGACACCTATACAAAGTTGGAGGGGTTATACCTGGGCCAGAATGAGTCCAATATTCCTTGTTGGGACATTTGTTCATACTGTAGGGGAGGTTTTAAACCGACATAGGAGAGGAATGAGACACAGAGTAGATGTAAAATCGGGAGCAAGGACCAGTCAGGTATAGAAGGAATGCTAGAACAGTCCAATAGGCAGAGAAGACACCAGCAGGATAATGCACATGGGAGGTACAGAAAACTAAATTGCATCTATTTTAATGTAAGGAGCTTGAACGGTAAATGGGTGAACTTAGAGCATTGATCAGCACATGAGTATATGATATGATTCACTGAGAAGTGCTTGAAGGAAGAACAGGAATGGAAACTCAACATCCGAGGGTACAGAAGTTTCAAGCGTGTTGGGGAGAGGCTTAGGGAAGTAAGAGAGGTGTCATTGCATTGTTGATAAAGAAAACCATCAAGCAGTAATGAGGAATGATACCCCAGAAGGATTTTCAAATGAGGTCACCTGGGTATAGCTTAGAAATAAAAAAGGGGCAATTATTTGGCTGAAATTAGACTATGACCTCCTAAATATCAGCAGGAGATAAAGGAACAGATATATCAGCAAAGGACAAGAAGGTGTGAGGGAATCAGTGTTATAGTTATAGAGGATTTTAACTTTGCTAACATTAATTGGGATCACCTTAGTGTGGAGAGATTAGATGGGTTGGAATGTTTAAAGTGCATCTAGGTGATCTTTTTGTGCCAGAACATTAAACTCCTTCTAGAAATGGGCCAGTGCTAGACCTAAAACCTGGGGAATGAAGCTGGTCAAGTAGATGAACATTTTGGGGATAGTGACCATAACTCAAAGTCATCGTGGAATGGGATAAGGATAGCACAGAAGTTAAGTGTCTAAATTAAGGGAAGGCTTATTTCAATTTCATTTGACAGGATCTAGCAAATACAGACTGATAGTAGTTACTTGTAGGTAAGTTGACTTGGTGCATCAAAAGGCCTATGTTTCTGTGCTGTATGACTATGACATTTTTCCATTAACATTTACTTTGGATTTTGAATTTAGTGGAATCCAGGTTTTTTGTGTATCTGATAGGGTTAAATTATTAACTTCTAAGCCTAAGTCTTTCTGTCACTGTAATGTTTTCTTTTAAAATGATGTTAAAAAGTGACTTCCAGGAGGCTAACAAGGATTTGTTTACATTAGCAGAGTTTAAGAGTGAACAAAGTAAATAATGTAGTATATTCAACTTTCAAATGGAAGTTTCTAGAACATTTTGATTGGCTGAGTGTTAGCATCCATAGATTGGAGTAAAACTTCTTAATTTCACTTTGGGCAGTTTGCAGAAGTATTGGCTAAAATTGAATGTTTAATTTGCTTCTGAGAAAGGGAGGTAGATTTAGGATTGCTACAAAAAGTATAGGAAGCTTAGCTTCAAATTTCCAGATTAGAAGTGTTTGGTTAAAACCCTGAAGATGTTATTCGAAGCAAGGAAAGTTCAAGTTCCATTTTATGAATGCTCAAGAAAAATGCTTTCAACTTCAAAAGACAGGAAATTGAACCCTATCCCTTTGATGTAACAGTGTAAAAGAATTTTGTGAGGATTAATAGGATTGGATCTTCATTTTGAAATGTTTAAAATATTGTGATATGCCAACAGCTTTATCTATTCTATTTTAATTTCATTTCTTTTGTGTTACAAACTTTTATTGTTAATGCCACATCTGCAACATTGTGTACTTATTTTTCAGAGAAAGACCACATCATTAAAACCAAAGAAGCTAAATATAATCTATCAGACTGAGATATGACTTGTCCAGTAATAATACCAGCTGGACTATAACAAAATTCACATTCTATGAATAAATTAGAAATGCTAATATACATTTGTACTGTTGAAAATTAAATTTATATTTGGTTTAATATTTTGAATACAAGCTGATAAGAACGTAATATCATCTTAATTTTAATTACCAAATGATGCAGATTTGTGGCTGATGTCCTCAAAGACTAAAAAAAATTGAGGGGAGTGAAAGGAGATGCAGACCAACCTACCCAGCCATGTAGAATTTCATTTTTAATACTTTATCCTTGGTGTAAAGTAAAAAATTGCAGGATGCACAGAAATTATTGGTTTAGAACTCTAACAATGCCTTCACAAAGCTGTCTAAGTGAAATTCTTTTACAGTTTTCACAAGACATGCCTGATTCCTTCGGGATTTGGGTAAAAGGCCTTAGAACCTTCTCACTGCTCCATCTCACACTCTAATGCAAACTTAGTAAGTCACAAACACTGCCAGAATGTTTGATCTTGTAAGGCAAATCACTCTTTTTTCAATCCTATTCTGTTTGAAGATTGCTTCTGTACAAAGGTCTCAGTGAATTACTGCAGTGTGGTGATTATGCAGCTTGAAACACAAAAAATTGCTGTTAGTGTCTGTCCTGAGCCAATACCACCTGGTAATGAGAGAACTATTCAAACTTCCCTTATGATGCTGGAAAGAATTGCAACCAGAAACCAATAATTTACGTATAGTGTAATATCTTTCAGGTCCTTTAAACAGCTTGCTTTAAATCTATGCCAGTCAAATATTGATACAAATTGCTGAGTATAATTGAGAATGTGGCATTCATCAAGAACAAATGCTGGCAATCCCTATAAGACCACTCCAGAAAACTTCACCCTGACTAACATTTTTAAAAAGTATTTGATATAAAGTGTTACAATATTTCCAGGTGGGAGGACCTACAAATGTGATTAACATTATTTTAAAATTTTTGCATGTTGGAAAAGTCAACTGTCCATTTGGCACTCTAATCAAAATGCATTATGTATAAGAAGTAGACTTCTGAACATTTATTTAAGCATTCTTTTGTCTCATGACTCAAGACTTACTCAATTCAGTACCTCTCTAAAATGTTGCCAAATAGCAGTAGGACCATGTGTCTGTGGCATTTGTTCAATTAAATCACTTTAAAAGGCTCTTATGTTACAGTGACTAAGGAGAGTGCATAGGCCAATTCTTATCAAGAAAAAGTGAAATGAAAACGTACTAAATGTGATAAGTCATTTGATCATTTCAAGAGAATTATGAAAATACAATCTGGTGGTGGGGCAGAAGTTGAGATATTACAGAGAAAAGCCAGGGGATGACCACTTGGTGAATGCTCCTTCAAAGAATTAGAATAGAAAGAACAGCTTAAATGACCTTTCTCTTTGCTAGGGGCATTCTATTATCTATTATTACGTTCGTGATAACATATTCTCACTTAACTTTCCCCATAATGATTCTGATAATTTATTTGAATTTAATCTGAATTCCTTTCAATGTTTGGCATTGAAGTTAGAGTCATAGCAGACCATCAAATATCATTTCAAGCTACTTCATCGATTGCACAAACAAACATGTAAACATACTTGTATTTTCATAGTTAAAAATCACACAACACCAGGTTATAGTCCAACAGGTTTAATTGGAAGCACTAGCTTTCGGAGCGACGCTCCTTCATCAGGTGATTGTGCTTCCAATTAAACCTGTTGGACTATAACCTGGTGTTGTGTGATTTTTAACTATGAAAATACAAGTATGTTTACATGTTTGTTTGTGCAATCGATGAAGTAGCTTGAAATGATATTTGATGGTCTGCTATGACTCTAACTTCAATGCCAAACATTGAAAGGAATTCAGATTAAATTCAAATAAATTATCAGAATCATTATGGGGAAAGTTAAGTGAGAATATGTTATCACTAACGTAATAATAGATAATAGAATGACCCTAGCAAAGAGAAAGGTCATTTAAGCTGTTCTTTCTATTCTAATTCTTTGAAGGAGCATTCACCAAGTGGTCATCCCCTGGCTTTTCTCTGTAACCTTGCCAAATTGTCTTTTCCAGATAATGATCCAATTCCCTTTTGAAAGCTTCAGTTAAACTGCCTTCACCATATTCTCAGGCAGTGCATTCTAATTCTTAATCACTCACAGTGTGAAAATAGTTTTCATCATATGATTTGGAGATGCCGGTGTTGGACTGGGGTGTACAAAGCTAAAAATCACACAACACCAGGTTATAGTCCAACAGGTTTATTTGCAAGCACAGTTTTCAGAGCACTGCTCCTTCATCAGGTGATTATGGAGAATAAAGTTGTAAGACACAGAATTTATAGCAAAAGTTTACAGTGTGATGTAACTGAAATTATATATTGAAAAAGACCTGGATTGCTTGTTATGTCTCTCATCTTTTAGAATGACCATGTTGGTATCAGTTCTTTCATATGTAAATTACAGAACTTTTTTTAAAAGTTACATTCTCAAGTGAACTTTAACAATAGGTGCCATTTCGGCCCAGATAAGGTATTGAAGGTGTTAACTCCCTGTGAAGCTGTCTGTGCCACCATGCTCAGACTGATTCTAATCTAAAAAACGGATTTACAGAACCTTACATGGATTCATGCAGTTTTTGAGCAAAGTAAAATGTAATTCTGCAAGTACAGATTCACCCCACAAACTTATGTGTGTATGTGTGCATGTGTGTATGTGTGTGTATGTGTGTGTGGTAGAGGTGTGGTTTGGGGGGGTTGTTATGAGTGTCAGTGAGAGGGTGTGTGTATGTGTGTGAGTGTGAGTGTAAAGGGATTTAAGTCTGTGAGAGGATGTGTGTGGGAGTGTGTGAGTGTATGAGAGAGGGTCTGAGTGTGTGTGTGTGTGTCTGTGTCCGTCTGTCTGTGTGTATGTGTGTATAGTGCATTGGGGTCATCTGTAGTGTGACATGAACCCAAGGTCCCAGTTGACCTTGGACCTCAATCGGGACCTTGGGTTCATGTCACACTACAGGTGACCCATTGCACTATACAAAGACAGACAAACAGACGGACACACACACACAAACTCTCTCTCTCTCTCTCACTCAGACCCTCTCTCATACACTCGCACATACACTCCCACACACACCGTCTCACAGACTTAAACCCCTTTACACTCACATTCACACACATACACACACCCTCTCACAGATACTCATAAACACCCCCCAATGGCATGGTGGCTCAGTGGTTGGTACTGCAGCCTCACAGCACCAGGGACCCGGATTCGATTCCAGCCTCGGGTGAATGTCTGTGTGGAGTTTGCACGTTCTCGCCGTGTCTGCGTACGTTTCCTCTGGGTGCTCCGGTTTCCTCCTGCAGTCCAAAAACGTGCAGGTCAGGTGAATTAGCCATGCTAAATTGCCCACAGTGTTAGGTGCATTAGTCAAAGGGAAATGGGTCTGGGTGGGGGGTGGGGTGACTCTTCGGAGGGTCGGTGTAGACTTGTTGGGCCGAAGGGCCTGTTTCCACACTGTAGGGAATCTAATCTAATCATACACATGTAAGTTTGTGGGGTGAATTTATACTTGCAGAATTACATTTTACTTTGCTCAAAAAACTGCACGAATCCATGTAAGATTCTGTAAATCCATTTTTTAGATTAAAATTAGTCTGACCATTGTGGTACAGACAGCCTCACAGGGAGCTAACACTTTCAATATCTTATCTGGGCTGACATGACACCAATTGTTAAAGTACACTTGAGAGTGTAACTTTTTAAAAAAAGTTTTGCATTTACATATGAAAGAACTGAAACCAACATGATCATTCTAAAAGATGAGAGACATAATAAACAATCCTGGACTTTTTCAATATATAATTTCAGTTACATCACACTGTAAAGTTTTGCTATAAGTTCTGCGTCTTACAATCTTATTCTCCATAATCACCAAAAGCTAGTGCTTTCAAATAAACCTGTTGGACTATAACCTGATGTTGTGTGATTTTTAACTTTCATCGTACGGTTATTGTTCTTTTCCCAATTACTTTAAATCTCTGGCCTCGAGTTCATGATCCCCATACCAAGGTGAACAGTTTCAACCTATCTACTCCATCCAGACTCTTCATGATGTTGGATGTCTTATAATTTCTTCTAGGAGAAAGTGAGGACTGCAAATGCTGGAGATCAGAGCTGAAAATGTGTTGCTGGAAAAGCGCAGCAGGTCAGGCAGCATCCAACGAGCAGGAGAATCGACGTTTCGGGCATGAGCCCTTCTTCAGGAATGAGGAGAGTGTGCCAAGCAGGCTAAGATAAAAGGTAGGGAGGAGGGACTTGGGGGAGGGTGTTGGAAATGCGATAGGTGGAAGGAGGTTAAGGTGAGGGTGATAGACTGGAGTGGGTGTGGGGGCAGAGAGGTCAAGAAGAAGATTGCAGGTTAGGAAGGTGGTGCTGAGTTTGAGGTTGGGACTGAGACAAGGTGGGGGGAGGGGAAATGAGGAAACTGGAGAAATCTGAGTTCATCACTTGTAGTTGGAGGGTTCCTAGGCGGAAGATGAGGCGCTCTTCCTCCAGCCGTCATGTTGCTATTGTCTGGCGATGGAGGAGTCCAAGGACCTACATGTCCTTGGTGGAGTGGGAGGGGAAGTTGAAGTATTGAGCCACGGGGTGGTTGGGTTGGTTCGTCCTTGTGTCCCAGAGGTGTTCTCTGAAATGTTTCGCAAGTAGGCGGCTTGTCTCCCCAGTATAGAGGAGGCCACATCGGGTGCAGCGGATGCAGTAAATGATGTGTGTGGAAGTGCAGGTGAATTTGTGGCGGATATGGAAGGATCCCTTGGGGCCTTGGAGGGAAGTAAGGGGGAAGGTGTGGGCGCAAGTTTTGCATTTCTTGCGGTTGCAGGAGAAGGTGCCGGGAGTGGAGGTTGGGTTGGTGGGGGGTGTGGACCTGACAAGGGAGTCACGGAGGGAGTGGTCTTTTCTTCTGCCAATCTAAGCTTCTCTGAGGAAAACAGTTCCAACAACTCAAATGTTCCCACATAACTCAAGTTGCTCATTCCTGGAACCATTTCATGAATCTTTCCTGAAAGAGTACTCTTTCTAAGTGTGATGCCAAGAACTGAAAGTAGTCCTCAAGTAGTAGAGGTTGAATGGAGTTTTATACAAGTTTAACACAATTTAATACACTATGCTCCTATTGCTAAAGCCCAGGATACTGCTTACATTACTCACTGCTTTACGGCCCTGTCCTGCCACCTTCATTTTTATGCACTTGAACACCCAAATCCCTCTGCTCCTGTACCCCCTTTAGATTGCTCCTATGATTTTATATAATTTCTATATTCCACTTTATTTAAATTCACTCGTAGCACATGGGTCACACTGCTGGACAACCATTTATTGCCCATCTCTAGTTGCTCCTTGAGTAAGTGGCAGTGAGCTGCCGCAGTCCGTTTTGTCAATCCAAAATACCATTAGGGAGGAAATTCCATGTTTTAACCAAGTGACAGTGAAGGAACAGCAATATTATTCCAAGTCAGGATAGTGAATGGCTTGGAATGGAATTTATGGATGGTGTTCTCATGTATCTGCTGCCTTTGTCTTTCTAGATGGAGGTGGTCCTGGGCTCAGATGATGCTGTTTAAAGATCTTTGACAAATTTCTACAGGGCAGTTTGTAGATGATGCTCTGGCTTGATAAAATCATTTCACACTTCCCCACATTAAATTTAATCTTCTACATGTCTGCCCATTCAATCTCTCAAAGTCCTTTACAAGTTTCATATTATCTTCAAATTTTAAAATATCAAGGTTTGCATGATTCATAAACAGGAACAAGAGGAGCTCAAACACCAACTCCTGTGGAACTCCGCTATAAACTTTGCTTCAATTCAAAAAACAATGAATTCTCTCCTACAGTTTGGTCCTGTTATTCAGTCTATTTTGTTTCCACATTGTTACTATCTCTTTATTCCAAGAATTCTGACTATACTCACAATTTTGTAGTGCAGTGATGTCCGTTTTATCTCCACTAGTGTTTCTTTTTATCTTATGCGGTAATGCATCAATTAATCATCATAACATGAGAAACTAAACTTTGATAGTATGGTATTGAAAGATACAACTGACATTATTATATAACTCACAAATATATACAAATATTACATTCATGGGCACATCAGTGTTTAAGATAATTTTCGACCACTCAATTACAACAGAGGAGCATGCCTCTAACAATCTGCCATACCAAGTGATCCTCAGCAAGATACATCTGAGGAGGCCTTGATCCCCTCAGGATATATCTTATGATACAGTGATGAAGTTGGATGATTAAACAACTCACTGGAAGAGGAGGGTCAACAAATATCCCCATCCTCAATGATGGAAGAGCCCAACACATCGGTGCAAAGGATTAGGCTGAAACATTCACAGCAATCTTCAGCCAGAAGTGTTGAGTGGCCGTTCCATCTCCGTCTCCTCCAGTGGTCCCCAGCATAAAAGACATCAGTGTTATGAAGATGTGGATGTACTATACCTTTCAGAGAGTTGAAAAGCTCGCAAGGACTTAGAGAAACACAGAGAGTTCTGGAAAATTTAAAATGTAAAATGGATTGAAACAACTAGCTAAGAGTTGTGTTGCCAAGATACAAAAACAAATTTGAATTTGGCTAATCAGTTGAAATTATGCACCAAGTTACCAAAATTCAATGAAATTTGAAGAAATAATGTTTTGACAACACTAAACCAATGAAATGATTCGGTGTTTTGAGGTATAAATATCAGATATTTTGGAACAGTTAGCCAGAGCTAGCACCAACATCTAGAGAGACTTCTTGCAGAAAGATCTGCTCTCTTGAAGGGACCTTTATCTATCAAAGACCTGTGAAACAGAATCCCTAAGAAGAAGAAAAGAAAACAGAGGAAAATCTACAGAGGACACTCAGCAAAGCTGACTGGTTTTGAAACGTGATTATATATTTTTTGTAAATCATAATTGGAGTTTTTATTGGACCAGTATTGTAGAGGGGGAAGTAGAAGATAGGTTTAAGAGAAAGGAGTTGTAAATAGTTGGTAATTAATATTGTCTGTTAGACTTAAAGAATAAAGTTCTTAAATTTTTACTTTAAATAATGAATTTTGGGATAGTTCTTTGTCAAATTTTAATAGATTTCAGCACGGGGTGAATCGTACCTGTGTTGCTGGTTTAAGTTAGCAGAAGGGTTTACCCCATGTAACATCAGTCTTCAGCTAACTTGATTCACTCCACACGATATCAAAAAGTGATGAGAGATTCTGGATACTGCAAAGGCTACAGGCCCTGACAACATTCCAGCAATAGTATTGAAGACTTGTGCTCCAGAAGTTGCCACACCCCTAGCCAAGCTACTCCAGTACAGTTACAACACTGGCATCTACTCAACAATGTAGAAAGTTGACAACTTATGTCCTGTACATAAAAAAGCAGGACAAATCCAACTCTCCTAATTACCATCCCATCATTCTCCACTCAATCATCTGTAAAGTGATGAAAGGTGTCATCAATCATGCTATCAGGCAGCACCTGCTCAGCAATAACCTGCTCAGTGATGCCAGGTTTAGGTTCTGTCAGGGCCACTTTGTTGCTGATCTCATTACAGTCTTGGTTCAAGCATGGACAAAAGAGCTGAATTCCAGAGGGGAGGAGAGGGTGACAGCCCTTGACATCAAGGCTGCATTCGACATCAAGGAGCCAGAGCAAAATTGAAATCAATGGGAATCAGGGGGCAAATTCTCCATTGGTTGGTGTCATACCTGATACATAGGAAGATAGTGGTCAGTCATTCAGCTCCTGGACATCTCTGCAGGAGTTCCTCTGGGTAGTGGCCTGGTCTAACTTTCTTCAACTGCTTCATCAATGACCTTCCTTCCATCATAAGATCCGAAGTGGAACTGTTCACCGATGATTGCGCCATGTTCAACACCATTCACAACTCCACAGATACAGAAGCAGTCCATGTCCAGATGCAACAAGACCTGCACAATACATAGGCTTGAAGAAAGTGAGGAGAACTGCAGATGCTGGACAGTCAGAGTAGATAAAGCATGATGCTGGAAAAAGCATAGCAGGTCAGGTAGCATCCGAGGAGCAGGAGAGTCAACGTTTCAGGCAGGACTCTTCTTCAGGACTGAGGAGGGGGGAGGGGATTGAGAAATAAGAATGTAAGACATGGATAGCTGGGAAGGAAGATGGACAGGTAGGTCAGGTCAAGAAGGTGGATCTGCTTTGGTGGGTTGGATCTGGGATGGGGTGGGGGACAGGGGAAATTTGGAAACTGGTGAACTCAATGTTCATGCCATGTGGTTCCCAAGGCGGAAGATGATATGTTCCTACACCAGTTTGTGGGTGGCCTTGTGGAGGTGGAGGAAGCCCCGAACAGATATGTCCTTAGGGAAGTGGGAGGGGGAGTTGAAATGGATGGCCACGGGAAGGTAGGGTTGGTTGGTGTGAATGGACCAGAGATGTTCCCTGAACCGTTCCGTGAGTTTGTGCTCAGTCTCTCCAGTTTAGAGGAGACTACAACAAGAGCATCAGATAAAATAGGTGAGGTTGGAGGATGTTCAAGTAAATCTCTGCTGGATTTGCAATGATCCTTTTCGGTCTTGGACAGAGATGAGGAGGAAGATCTAGGAACCAGTTTTGCACCTCTTACTGTGGCAATGGAAGGTGCCAGTTGTGGAAGTGGTGGTGGGTGGGGAGAGTGAACCTAACAAATGATTGATGGAGGGAACAGTCCCTGCAAAATGCAGGTAGTGGGAAAGGATATTTTTGGTGGTGGGGCCTGATTATAGAAGTAGCGGAGGATGATGCGCTGGATTTAGAGATTGGTGGGTTGGAATGTGAGGTCCAGGAGGACTCTACTTTGTTCAAATTGGGGGCGTGGTGTTCGAGAGTGGAGGCGTGGGAAACAATTGGCAAGAAACATTTGCGCCACACAAATACTATGCTATGACCATCACTAATAAGAGACAATCTTACCACCACCCCTTGAAATTCAATGGTGTTACCATCACTAAGTCCTCTACCGTCAACATCCCAGGAGTCATCATTGACCAGAAAGTCTGGACCCACCACATAAACACAGTGGCTGCAAGAGCAGGCCAGAGGCTAGGAATACTGTGATGAGTAACTCACCTCCTGACTCCCCAAAGCCTATCCACCATCCACAAGGCACAAGTCAGGAGTGTGATTGAATACTCTCCACTTGCCTGAATGGGTGCAGTTCCAACAAACACTCAAGAAACTTGACAGCATCCAGGGCATAGCAGCGTGCTCGATTAGCACCACATCCATTCCCTCCACCACTGGCACTCTGTAGCAACAGCGTGTACCATTTACAAGATGCACTGTAGAAATTCACCAAAGATCTTCAGATAGAGCCTTCCAAACTCACAATCACTTGCATCTAGAAGGACAAGGACACCAGATATATGGAAACACCACCCCCTTCAAGTTCCCCTCCAATCCACTCACCATCCTGACTTGGAAATATATCACCATGCCTTCACTGTCGCTGGGTCAAAATCCGGAATTCTCTCTTTAAGGTCAACCCACAGCAGATAGACTGCAGCGGCTCAAGAAGGCAGCTCACCACCAACCTTCTCGAGGGCAACTAGGGATGGGCAATAAATGCTGACCCAGCCAGCAACACCCACATCCCGCAAATGAATAAAAAAAGGATACCATGAACACATCCCTTAAAGATATAATTACATATGGTGACGATTAAAGGTATACTGATATGCTGATCATGAAACAAAACAGAACATTAAAAAATCCCTTTTCCACAGATGAAAAATTATTCCAAATAAATATATATGGTTGTACGTAAGCACGTGTTGCCAATTCAGTAAGTCTACTAACAGCTTTATAAGATTATAAGATTAGTAATTCAAACTTCCATGTAGAATTTTCAAGGTTTGACAACTTGCCCTGTTCTATTGATCATATACCTGCCTGGAGAGTCATAAGTTGTTTTTTGTTGTTCTCGTTTGATAACTTGGTTGCCTTGCTGCTAGTTTCTGTCACTCAGCATCACCACCCAATCATCATCATTGGAGTGTTCCATCCCTCTCTCTTCATACATGATTGCTGTATCAGACATTGGTCTGAGCTAATTTCTGCTCTTTTGCAACATAGCACCATGATCAGTTCTGATTTCATATTCTCTCAGCTGGTTACATATTTTAGAAAACTGCTGATATCCAAATATTTGTATTTACATTTCTAACCTGGACAGTCTGCCTAATGCCACAGATTTAGTCATTCTCTACCTGCTCACTCACAAAAAAGCTCTTTCATTTTCCTTTGGCTTTGAAAAAAAATGCCCTGGGTCTCAGAATGGTTAGGCATTTGGTGGCTGGGCAAGATCATTCACTCTTGTATTCCAAGCATAAATTATGTTACAGTTCATAATCCCTTCTCGTCAGTGTTGCACAAAAAATGCAGCAATGCATTGTGAAGATCTTGTTTGTTGCTCGGGACCTGAGATCACTGATTTATTAGACTATAAACATGAACTCCTAAATAGTTTGGGCAGGGTCAGTGAGATGATTATATTGCATGGCACACTTATCATATAGCAGAAATGTCTTGAAAGGGTTTGTGACTGAATTTGGTTCATTTTCAGATGTTATCCATTTCAGAATGCCAAATGGACAGAAAATGATGGTCATCATGTCAGTGACAGTCACACTTGTTGTGTTGCTAAATCTTCATGGGAAGTTCAGAGAAACAATCCATAATGAGGATGTAATGTTTACCTTATATTCTGAATGTGCCTGTTGTTGCTTTCATCCAAGAAGCATATGGAATACCTTGTGGATGTTAAGACTCCCTCTGCTGTCTGGACTGATTCTTTTTGGCATCCTTCATACATATGCACAAGTTGTTGAATATCCTAATTCACCCCTGGCCAGTACACTAGACATCTTGGATACTTTAATACTAAAATCTCCCTGCTGCAATACAGACATGACATCCTGGTGTAATGCTTCAGGTGTTAGGGCTTGCTTGCCTTTGAAAGTGACTTGTCGAGAAATACCAAGTCATCTCCTCGGAGATTGTTGACTGATTCAACAATGTCATATGCTCTGTATTGCCACCATATAGGTGTGGTTTCAAATTTCTTACTACATTGAGATCTGTGCTTGCTAGTATTCCAAATCACCAGATTCAAGATTTCTGGAAATCACAGTTTGCCTGTTGTCACTACTATGTTATTCTGCCAATTAAAGGAATCGGTTATCCCTTATATGTTCTATGACAGTCTCTTTTAGGGTGGATAATGGAGTGCTATTTGCATGTTTTTCAGGATGTCCAGCAGTAATATGTCAGCACTAATTGCTGTACCAATTTTAGCTTGTAATGTATGCCAGTCTGCCTTCTCAGTACTAAGGATAATTAATGGTTATAAGAGCTTTTAATTGTCTATGCTATTAACACAGCGTGTGAGATTAACAATGTAGATAGCTTGATCATCTTCTGAATTTGCATTTCACTTGGTTAATTTATATCCTCATGAATGTGTTTGTGGTTGTGTACATTCTTAAGAATTTCCTTGCTGCCAGTTTCATGATGTTATACCAAGTTGTTTGACATCAAATTAAAAATCGCACAACACAATCGACAGCAGAGGTTATAGTCCAACAGGTTTAATTGGAAGCACACTAGCTTTCGGAGCGTCGCTCCTTCATCAGGTGATAGTGGAGGGCTCAATCCTAACACACAGAATTTATAGCAAAAATTTACAGTGTAATGTAACTGAAATTATATATTGAAAAATTGATTGTCTGTGAAGTCTTTCATCTGTTTGAATGCCATGATTGTTTCACTTCTTTCATGTGTAAATCACAAAACCTTTTTTAATAAGTTGCATTTTCAGGTTAGCTGTTAACAATGGTGATAGCAAGACAATATGTTGAAGGTGTTAGCCCCCTGTGTTCTCTGTCTATGCCATGATGTTTAGATTGATTCTAATCTAAAAAGTGAGATAACGGAGTTTTACATTAATTCATGCAGTTTTTGAGCACTCACACATGCACCCCCTCACAGACTTAAGACACTCTACTCACTACACACACACACATACACTTTCTCACACTCACAACCCCCTCACAGACAGACAGACAGACAGACAGACACACACACACACACATTCACACACACACAAAGACCCCATGCACACATATATTTTGTGGGGTGAATTTGTACTTGCTGAGTTACATTGTACTTTGCTCAAAAACTGCATGCATTCATGTAGAACTCTGAGCTCAAAAACTGCATAAATTAATATAAAACTCTGTTATCTCACTTTTTAGATTAGAATTAATCTAAACATCATGGCATAGACAGAGAACACAGGGTAAAAACAATGACTGCAGAGAACACAGGGGGCTAACACCTTCAACGTATTGTCTCGCTATCACTATTGTTAACAGCTAACCTGAGAATGCAACTTTTTAAAAAAGGTTTTGTGATTTACACATGAAAGAAGTGAAACAATCATGGCATTCAAACAGATGAAAGACTTAACAGACAATCAATTTTTCAATATATAATTTCAGTTACATCACACTGTAAATTTTTGCTATACATTCTGTGTGTTAGGATTGAGCCCTCCATTATCACCTGATGAAGGAGCGATGCTCCGAAAGCTAGTGTGCTTCCAATTAAACCTGTTGGACTATAACCTGGTGTTGTGCGATTTTTAACTTTGTACACCCCAGTCTAACACCGGCATCTCCAAATCAAGTTTGACATCAAGGTATTGTTTTGGGGTTTGGCCTTAGCCTTTGGAACAGGATTCCTTATACAGACATGCCCAGCATCCCTTTGTGCCTCATGCTTTACAGGTATCATAAAAAGCTGAATAGCTCTTGAATTGATGCAACAAACGGCAACAATTCTAGATTTTGCTATCTTGGTGCACTTTGCTAACTAAAGCAATAATATTGGCTGTACCCAAGGCATGTTATTATTGGAGGCTTGCCACTATCCTCAAATAATGCAGCAAAAATATGGCTCTTTTCTTGCTTAGATGATCCTTCCTAATGACTAGATGGTGTAGAGGCAATCACTAACATAATGAGCCTCTTCAACAACTATAGAAAAGTCATATCTAAGCCTTTGCTTTAGCATCTTCTGATGAATTGACCAATAGATTTTTGATGTTTCTGTCTGTATGACATGTGGTGGAGTTTGTTAATCCTGAAGTTAACTCTTACATTAAACTTGTCTTCAAGAACATTCCAGTCTTTTCTGGATCTTTATGACTCTCAATGGAAAAACCGAATATGCTAATTCTGCAGAGTCCTTCCTTGCTGATGTTACGTAAGTTTTTCAAAGCTCTCTTCTTAATTTAATCTACACCTTAGTTGTAAAATGGAACTGTATGAATTATTTGAGTGGATGCAATTTAATAAAGGCATCAGTGGATGCCCAGTCAATGATTAAGTGTTTAGCTTCCATTTCTCTTCAAAAGCCTTTTTTTTTAAGAATGAGAGTGCAATGTAATGTTTGTATTTCTTTTACTGGGTTTGCTTCTCTCACCTTTTTTTTATGCTGCTGTTTCTATTCCCCACTGCCTTGGCAAAGCAGCCAACATAAACAAAGACCCCTCCTATCCCGGTTATACTCTCTTATACTCTCTTTCATCAGGCAGAAGATACAAAAGTTTGAAAATATGTATCTACAAATTCAAGAACAGCTTCTTCCCCACTGTTATCAGATTGATGAACAGACCTCTCATACAATAGAGTTGATCTTTCTCAGCACCTTCTGGAATACTACATTCTGCTCTCCTACCCTGATGTACTTATGTACGGTGTGATTTGTCTGGTTGATCCACAAGACAAAACTTTTCACTGCATTGCGATACACGTGACAACAATAAAGCAAACCAAATCAAATTGTTGCTGCCCTTTTACTGACCTTGAACTATTCAAGAATCTTGGTTTAAGAACAACAGGTCTCTAATTTGGAAATTGCTTGTAGCTACTGGTTTCTGCCCATGGCAGGCTTTCATGCCAAGTAAGAGATGTTGACATCACAAAGGTTTTCTTTTAACACTGATTTGCAGAAATGATGGGAGCAACCGAGGTCACGATAAAGGTCAGCATTCTTAGAAATGCATAAAAAACCACATTTGTAGTATTTTTAAAGCTGCATTTCTTTTACAAGTGTAGAACCTTTGTACTATTAATTGTTTTTTTTTTACTTTAAATTGAAACTGCAGGTCGTTGGAGTTTTAAAGAGAGAATTAAAACTTTCACCAATGCAGAACAGGTCTGGAGCATTCAATCTTGCTTATATTTGCAACTCCAATCCCTTTTTCTGAAAAAAGGTGATTTCTTCTCACTTGAAGGACCTTAGATTTTAAACAGAATGAAATTCTGTCTATCTTCTATCTGTTCAATTCCCCAGCTGTTGAGGTTGTTGCTATCAATTGTCCTGTTGATATCCAAGACGATTTTCTAGTTGACCTTCATTTAGGTTTTCAAATATCCATCACCAAAATCTTGACCTTTCTTTAGTAGATAGCAATACACTAACCATGATGTGGGTTTTGCCTCCAAGAAGGTATATTTATCTGCTGTGGCAATGCTTATATTATCTCTCATATCATAAGAAGCTAAGTGTGGATCATGAGTTAATGAAAGAAACAATGGGCATTTATTTTAGGTTCAAGACTGTGGTGCTGGAAAAGCACAGCAGGTCAAGCAGCATCTAAGGAGCAGGAGAATCGACATTTCAGGCAAAAGCCCTTCATCAGGAATTTTAGGTTATTCAGTTACAACAGAGGCACATCCTTCTAATAGCTTCTTCAAGCCATCCTCAGTAAGCTAGCATCTGACCCTTTATACTCTCAGATGCTATGATACAGTGATGATATCTTGAGTAAATGGTTTCAAGGGATGTTTGCTTACTATGCCTCTTCAAGATTGCTGATTTATTGTTCGGAGTGGCATGGTGGCTCAGGGCTTAGCACTGCTGCCTCAAAGCATCAGGGACCTAGGTTTGATTCCATCCTCGGAATGGAAGGGTTCAGAAAAGATTTACAAAAATGTTGCCAGGTTTAGAGGGTTTGAACAATAGGGAGAGGCTGAATAGACTGGGGCTGTTATCTCTGGAGCAGTGGAGGCTGAGGTTATAAAAACTTATAAAGGCATGAGTGGCATGGATAGGATAAATAGACAAGGTCTTTTCCCGGGGTTGAGGGAGTCCAGAACTAGAGGGTATAGGTTTAGGGGGAGAAGGGGAAGATTAATTTACAATTACAGCATTGAAAAGACATCTAGATGGGTATATGAATAGGAAGGGTTTAGAGGGATATGGACCAAATTCTGGCAGACGGGACTAGTTTCGGTTAGGATATCGAGTCAGCATGGAAAAGTTGGACCAAAGGGTCTATTTCTGTGTTTTGCATCTCAATGACACTATGTCTCTATAACTGTTTTTGTGGTTTGTACATTCTACCCATGTCTTTGTGGGCTTCCTCTGGGTTCTCCAGTTTCCTCTCATTGTCCACAGATGTGCAGGATTGGCCATGCTTAATTGCCCATTGTGTCCAGGGATGTGCAGACGAGTTGGATTAGCCATGGGAGATACAAGGTTACAGGGATAGGGGAGGAGGTGAGTCTGGGTGGAATGTTGTTCGGAGGGTTGGTGTGGACTTGATAGGCTGAATGGCCTGCTTCCACACTATGGGGAATCTACGAAAAACTGACTGTAGTCATAATACAATGTGTGCCATTTCATTAAATACCTTTCAGAAGCCCAGGTACATCACATCAAGAGCATTAATCTTTATTCTCTTTGTTACCTCATCAAACTCAAGCAAATTAGTTAAGCATGGTTTTCCCTTAACAAATCGCTTTCCTTAATTGACCTGCAAATGCCTAAATGCCTAATATTTTGGCCAAAATTATAACGTCCAAAAGTTTTCTACTATTAAGATTAATCTGACCAGCTTGTAGTTGCTGGACCTATCCTTATATTCTTATCGAACAATGGCATAAAATAAGTAATTCTGAAGTCTTTTGGCACCAATCTGAATGTAAGGTAGACTCAAAATTATGATTAGAATGACTTTCAAAGGTGTGAGTGCCATTCTTTAAGTGATGGTTCTGTGTGTGCTTAGCAGACAGCTAGAAGGATAGCTTCAAAGTCCTGCAGAGTATCTTTTTCACAGCTCCTGTTTTCCTGTAAAGTCACCAGATACATCAGCTAACCTAATTTTAAAGCACTGAGACAATTCTTCAAAACAGAAAAATCTTAGCTATTTTAAGGTAAGAAATTGGAATCTTTCCTGCATTCTTCTTATAGTTAGAGCTGTCAGAATCGTTCAGTGGTGACACCACTGGGCAAAAGGTCAAACTGTTCCCTCTGAAAGAGAGTGATACTCTGCTGTGTCTTTTGTCTATGGCATTTCTGACTAATCACCAGAAATCAGCACGGAGATGTTTTCCCTCTTCTGTTAAATGCTGGGAACCACCCGAACTAACAGTCTTTAAGCCATTTGCTGCCCAGCTGGTTATTTTCACTACTTTTACTCACCTTTCACCACTTAGCCGGGGATTAGGTGTTAATTTTGCTCACTGCACTTTGCACAAAAAGTGGGCTTGCTTCACTGTTAACAATTTAAAAGTCAATTACTGAGCAGTTTCTCAAAGAATCTATAGGTTTGATTTTGTTGCACTGGGAATAAGCCTTCAAAAATGAAGGAACAGCCCCAGGAGATTTTAAAAATGCTGATTACTCTCCAACTCCCAATACACTTAATGCCAAGGACACTGAATGTCAGGACAACAGGCGGCTGATCACAGATATGTTCCATCACTCACAATTGAGATGCTGCACAATACTCTATTCTTATATACATTTGCAAATGAGAATGTATGCTTTGTTCATGCATTTATGTGTAAATATCACCATCTACCCAGCCATAGACAATCACTATGTCAACATGTTATGTTGACATAGTGATTACCAATATAGTGATTTAACCCATTAAAAAAAGTAAAAATGTAATTTTCTAACCCTCTCCACAAAAATGCATTGATACAGATATTTTAGAAAATAATCTGTAAATCATCATTCTTGTCAAACTGCAGGTTGTATGGAGTATATGCTGCTGGCATGCAATGTTTGACATATAGGCAGCATCAGTCTTCTTCCACATTTATTTAACAGCTAAATGAAGGGTAAAACCATTCAGTTCTAAGACGTTTTTCACAAACGAACGCTGTTGATATGTTTTGATCATGGTGGTGTAACAAGGCAATGAGCACAAACAAAAACAACAAGTCACCCTCCTGAATTGTTGCAGTTTTCCTGGTGGAAAACTACACAAGTGTTGTTGTTGGGTGAGGAGGGAGTGGAATTCCAGGATTTTCACCCGGTTATGGAGAAGCTGCAGCAATATAGCTCCAAATCAGGATAAAGCATTACGTGGAGGGAACTTGCATTTTACAGTGTTCTGAAGATCTTGTGTTTCTAGATATTGCAGATTGTGGGTTTAGAAGGTGCTTTTGAAAGAGCTTTGGTGAGTTTCTTTGGAGCATTTTGTAAACGGTACACAGTTAGCTAACATTGAGTAGGTGGTGAGCTGGGTTTCAATCAAGTGGGCTGCTTTGTATTGCATGGTGTTGAGCTTCTTGAGTATTGCTGGAATTATACTGATTCAGGAGAATATTCTAATACTCCTGACTTGTGTCTTGTAGATACAGCACAGGATTTGAGGAACAGGATGAATCATTTGTTGTAAGTTATAGAATGACACTTCGCTGAATTAACTTTTAAATATAAGATACTATGGGTGATCACTGTTCGTCCAATGTTGCTGTGTAAAACGTTTGGAACTCCCTTCCTAAGAGCATTGTGAGTGAACCTACACCAAATGAACTGCAGCAGTTCAAGGAAACACCTCACTCTCAAGGACAACTACGAATGGCAGATATATATTGGCCCAGCTAGCATCACCTACATCCCATGAATGAATAAAAATAATGTAATCTATGGACAGACAGATCCCTGAAAAATTTGGGGATTAGAGCATGTGCTCATTAGTTGAGTAATTCATCTTTTGATTTTTCAGAACATGGTCCAAATGTAGCCATTTCTGGAAGCCAAGAATAGATCATCCAACTCATCTTATCAAATGTAGAAGCTCCACAATTCTTCCAAATTACCTCTGAGTTCCACCCTTCTCTTGTTGCACAAGGTCCAGCTCTGACTTTTTCCTTCCCTTCCTTGACTTACCTGTTTCATTTTTCAGGGATGTCTACCACTATAAATCCTCACACCCTGCTTCCTCTCATTCCATTCTCCCACTTTCACCATATCCATAATGTCTATTCTGATGATGCTACATTCAACAACCATGCTTCCAACATGTCTTCTTTTAAGTTCAACCAAGGATTCACCCTTAGAGTGGTTGACAGGGCCTTATAACCGTATCCAATCCATTTCCCTCATTTTTGTCCTCACCACTTCTACTTCCTCAAAGGAGAACAATAGTATTCACTTGTCCTCACTTCCCAGTCAATTTGACCTTAAATTTGATGGATTATCATCACTTTTTCCCACCACTTCCAGCAGGGGATTTTCCTCCCCTCCCCAGTCAGCATTGCAAAGGGGCTGTTTTCTGTAATACCCTGGTGCATTCCTCTATCACCTTCAAAAACTCATCTCTCTGCCATAGTAGTTGACATTTATTTGCAAGAAGTGTGATACCAGCCCTTTTACTTCCTCCCTGCTCACTGTTTCAGGCCCCAAGTATTCCTTCCTAATTGAAGAACAATTTACTTATAGTTTTACTTACAATTTAGAACCTTATCATAAAAGGTTAATTCACAAGTTAAGATCACAAGTGGTTAGCTTACTATTAGAGGATAGAGGATTGGCTTGCCAATAGAACGCAGAGAGTCAGGACAAAATTGGGTATTTTTCTGCTTATCAGGATGTAGCTAATGGATGCCACAGAGTTCAGTCCTCTGGTTTCAACTATATATAATCTATATTAATAATGTGGATGTAGGAATAGAAAGTACTACAGACAAATTTGCAGACAACACTAAAATAAGTGAAAAGGTAAGTTTCAATGGAGGTATAAGGAATGTACAAATGGATATTTCCTTTTCTTTATTTATTCAAGGGCATCACGGGCTAGGCCAAAATTTGGTGGATAGAGTTTAAAGTGGATAAGTGAGGCTATCCATTTTGATCAGAGGAATAGAAAGGCAGCTCATTATCTAAATGGAGAGAAACTTCGATGTTTCGGTGCAGACAGATCTGGATGTTTTTGTGCATGAATTGTGGAAAAATGGTATTCAGGTACTGGTGATAATAAGAAGGACATATGGAATTTTGACACTTCTTGCTGAAGGAATCAGGTATAAAAAATAAGGAAATGTTGTTGCATCTGTACAAAGCATAAATGAAACTGCAATTGGATTATTGTGTGAAATTTGGACTTTTTACTTGAGGAACAATGTATTAACATCGGCAGAAGTTCAGAGGAGGTTCACTTGATTGATTCCAGAGATGAGGAAATATAAAGAGAGATTGAGCAGTTTAGGTCTATTCTCTCTGGAGTTTAAAAGAATGAAAGGGGAACTAACTTGGGTATGTTAGAGGATTGACAAAGTAGATACAGAGAGGATGTTTCCTGATGTGGGGCTATCTCGAATGAGAGGTCATAGTTTTAAAATAAGAGCTAGCTGATTTAAAATAGAGATGAGAAGAAATTACTTTTTTCAAAGGATCAGAAACTGTGGAATTCACTACCCTAGGATGCAGTAGATGCAGGGACATTGGGTAAGTTTAAGAAGGAGATAAGTCGGATTTTTAATTAGTAATGGGTTGAAGCACTGTGGCGAGTGAATAGGAGAGTGGAGTTGAGATCAAGATGAGATCAGCCATGATTGTATTAACTGGCAGAGCAGGCTTAAGGGATTGAATTCTGTGCTTCTCCTAGTTCTTATATTAACACACTCCTTATCCTGAGAATGCAAATCCTGGTTCTGGACTCCCTGATCATTGAGAACATCTTTCCTGCTTCTATCATGTCTAGTCCTATCATAATTTTATAGTTTCTATGAGATCCCCCTCATCCTCCTAAACTAAAGTAAATATCATCGTAACCAATCTCTTCTCTACCTATGGCAGTCCTGCCATTGCAGGAATCAGTGTGAGAAACCTTATCTGCACTCCTTCAAAAGACAGCATATCCTTCCTCAGATAAGGAGATCAAAACTGCACATAGTACTCCAGATATTGGAGAACAGAATTACAAAACTCTTTTCGCACGAAGGAAGCCATTTGGCCCATTGCCAATGTGACAGGCCTTCAAATGGGCATTATTGCCTAGTGCCAATCCCATATTATTTTTATCCAAATAAGTATCCAATGCTGTCCTGAACACATCAACTGAACCTACCTCAACAGAACCTGCCTCCACCAATCCTCCAGCCAATACAATCCATATCCTAACCATTCACTGAGTGAAAAGTATTTTTCCATATCATGTTTGCTTCTTTGGCAACTCACTTTAAGTCAATTCTTGTCCCTTTTACAAGCAGGAACAATTTCTCCCTACCTCCTCTATCCAGCTTGTTTATAATATTGAAGACCTCTATCAGATCTCTTCTTAACCTTCCTCTCTCCTTGAAGAACAGTCCTGACTTCTTCAGTCTATCCTTATAACTGGGTGAAGGATGAAGGGGCTCAGCGCTGGAAATATTCTTGTAAATAGTTTCTGCACTCTCTCCAATACATTCCCAGCCTATCATGCTTTTAGGAAGGACCTCCCAACCATTACTATTTAAAAGGATTATCAATCACTTTCACGTTAGTTGCTGCTTGATTTTGACTGGTTGTTACTGATTTTGTGGAAATGTGGGAAGTTTAGCTGGCAACTTAAAATTGGTACAGCAAATGCTTATAACCTTTGTTCTCAATTCAAGGTCAATGTCTTCACATTATGGATCCCATAGTTTACAGCTCCCTGGATCTGAAGCATGACTGAATATCCAGCAGAACTTACACAAGAGAGTGCAAGTTATTCAAAGAGCGAGGTGGTGAGAAGAGCTCTAAGCAGGAACCCATAATCGCTCAAGACCTTCAAGGAGCAATTCACCTACCTCAGTCTTCTGAGGAAGAGTGCGTGCAATACCTCCATTTCACTAAGCACATTCTCATTGAAATACTAAGGACATACTGGCACTGGAGCATGTCCAGCGGAGATTCACACGGAATGGTAGGCCTAACATACGATGAACGGTGGAGGATCCTGGGATTGTATTCGTTAGAGTTCAGAAGGTTGACAGGAGATTTAATAGAAACTTGCAAGATTATGCATGGCTTAGAAAGGGTGGATGCTGTGAAATTGTTTCCGTCAGGGTGGACTCATGGGCACAGCTTTAGAATTAGAGGGGGTCAATTTAAAACGGAAATAAGGAGACACTTCTTCAGCCAGAGAATAGAATTCACAGCCACATAGCATAGTGGAGGCCAGGACATTAAATATCTTCAAGGAAGAGATTGATAAATTCTTAATCTCGCAAGGAATTAAGGGATACAGGGAGAGTGCGGGTAAGTGGTGTTGAAATGCCCATCAGCCATGATTGAATGGCAGAGTGGACTCGATGGGCCAAATGCCTTACTTCCACTCTTATTTCTAATGGTCTTGTGGTCTTATGGAAACCTGTCTCTGTTGCAAACAGATCTTAAATCTCAAGGGAGAGTGAAGGCATCATTCCCAGCGGCCTGAAGATAATTGCGGTCATAAAATGTTTCACTCCTGAAGCGTGCATTATTTCTGAGATCTGAGAAGTTGACTCCATTGTTGTATGAGGGAGATCACAAAGAATCTGTATGCAAGGAGATCTGAGTACATGTTATTCTCTTTTGCCAGAGAGAAACAAAAGCAGTGAACATACGTCATCATAATTGCAGGCTTCCCCATTCAAGAGTGATATTTACTGCACATGTATCACTTAGAAGTGTGGTATATTGATACGACTATCACCTTCATTGTTAGTGTGTCTTATTTTTTTTGTTTTAGAAATTTAGATTTAACTTTAGAAAACTAAATAAATGCAATTAAAGCTGCTTGGAGCTGATTACTGTAAGAATGGTGATGTTGTTTAAAAGGTTAATAGATAGAGTTCTAAAGCAATAGGTGGGCTTACAGAGCTGGAAATGTAATGTCTACACTTTTTGCAGGAATGATAGTCCAGATAGATGTTTTGTTTTGAGACTTGAAGATAAATTAATTAAAAAGTATTCAGTAAACTTATAAAGATAGTAAAACCCTTATACATCATCAAATCAAAACGTAAATTATAAATCAGAGAGAATTAAATATCAATTTGAGGATAGCCCTGAGCAGGTTATGTCATCATGGAGTAGAGTAGAGTTTCACGTGTCTGGTGTTTAATGGGAAAGAATTTTAGTTCCAGAGGAATTTCTGATATTTGAAGCTCAGTGGGAGAAGTTAATCAAAATAAATGATAGTCTTCCAAAAGCACCTTCCAAATCCATATTTGCTATCACCTAGAAGGTCATGGGATGTATGGGAACACCATATCCTGCATGTTCACCTCCAAACAATACACATTCCTTCACTTTTCCTGGGTGAAGTTCCTCAAACTCTTTTCCTATCTGTACAGTTGGTGTCCCGATATGACAAGGACTACAGCACTTTCCTCAGAACAATTAGGATTGGGGGATAAATTATGGTTTGGCAAATAATACCCACTTGTTATGAATGGAAAAAAAAATAAACAGGTCGCATTAACAGAGTAAGATGTTAACTTATCTAATTTGAAGCTAGTGGGAGAATCTATTGTGGATCTCACAGTGTCTGATTGCAAAAGAAAGTAGCCAGCAATGTTGCTGAGAAATATTGGAAAAATAACTGGTAAAAGGGGAAAAGGGCTCCACAACTGAGAAAGAGTAAATTACCATCTTACTTCTGGGAAAACCTGGAGCTGAGGAAAATTTTCCAGGTGACTATAGCATACATATTGGTAGTCCCTCCAAATTATTTCCCTTAGGGGAAATAGGAAATTATCCTGACTGCATAACATACATTTGATAAACTTTATTGTTCGTAGTACTTTTTCGAAACATTTTTCTGTACAATAATGGTTGTTTTTCACAGGAAATATTTTCTCATTCTATTGGTTACAATGAGGTATTCAGATTTCTTTTAAATGATAACAGTCTATAACCAGATCATAACAAAATGAATTCATGGATATACTGCATCCAACTGCACTGTGACCTTCTACAGTACATCATGTTGGACAGTACCTATTATCCTGGCAATGGGGTATGATGGGAATTTTTCTGTACCATTCTTCTGTACACTCAGTATCTCAACCATCACTGGAAATCAGAAACAAAGATTGAATTTATAGATGTTTTTGAATAAACCTGTTCAGAACTGTTAGAATTTGAACCTGGCTCTATTGGCTCAGAGTTAGGGATACTATCACTGTACTGCAAGAACTCTTAGATTGGATTTGTAGATAGTTTCCAATCAACCTATCCAGAGACATTATTACGCACCACTGAAGTAATTGGGACTTGAACCTAGATCTCCAGCCTCAGAGGTAGAGACATGACCATGGTACCATAACAGCCCTAAGATTGGATGTACAGGATAGAATACCTCATAATCATTGGACGTCTCAAAATAATTTACAATCAGTGAAGTACTTTTGAAGTGCGATTACTACTTTATCTCATCTCTGGCATTTAGCTCTTTTATTGTTGAACAAGTCTATCAACAACTCCTCCCATCACTTTGATAATGCTTGAGTATAGATTATTGAGGTTTTAATGAGATGAGCTGGATTCCTCCTGCTTTTAGTGTAGAGGGCACACCTGGGGCATTCATATTTCAATTTTCCTTGAACAGTATGGCCAGCTGTAAGGCTGGTTCTGCAACACACATTATTAGTATTTTTGCCAGAATGTTATCAGGGCTTGTAGATTTAAAGTATTCAGTGTCTTGAGCTATTTATTGATATCTCTTGGAATGAACCATGTTGATCTGAAGACTGTAACCTGGGATTTCAGGAGTATGTTGAAATGGATCATCCAGTCAGTACTTTCAACTGAAGAAAGATGCAAAGATTAACTGACTCTATGGCACTTATATATTGGGGATGAGTATTTGTGGAACCTCCTCCCCCTGTTGGTTCATCTTATAAGATTCATGAGGTAGCCTGTTGGTTTTGTTATTCCATGTGTAAGTTATAGTTTGTGCTGACAGGAATCTACCTGTTCATTTCTGTTAAATTTATGTTGATTTTGATTCATGTTAGATTAAAAGTTCCAAACGTGAAACCTTGTCCAGGAAAGTTTTTTTCGTTTAGACTTTCAGAAATTTCACTCTTTTGGTTAACGTATTCCCACAGTCATTGTAACATATTCTAATGGATCAGATGCATCATGTAATTAACCTGTTAATCATAAGACATTTGCAGTAATGGTACTTAATAACTCATTAAGCCTGAAATAAGAAAATCGATTACAACCAATCAGTAGCAAACTTCACAAATTGAAGCACAATTAAAGACTTTAAGAACTAAGGAGAAAGTGAGCACTACAGATGCTGGAGATCAGAGCTGAAAATGTGTTGCTGGAAAAGTGCAGCAGGTCAGGCAGCATCCAAGGAGCAGGAGAATCGACGTTTCGGGCATGAAGAAGGGCTCACTGCCTGACCTGCTGCGCTTTTCCAGCAACACATTTTCAACTTTAAGAACTAAGCCAGTCAATATTATTTCAAGGCTCTTGAAATTTCTAAGACCAGGGTGAGGAATTGAGAAAGTGAAAACATCCTTCAAGAGTCAGAACAGAAAGAGGTGGAAGATGCCAGGCTGAAGGATTGAAACATAACTTCCCTGGATCTCTCAACAGATGCTGTCTGATTACTTACTGTTTTCAGTCTTTTCAGTTCATAACTTACATCTCCAGCATGTGCGATATTTTGCTTTCATATTAATATTGAAAGAGTCCTCCTAAACACAGAAAGGAACACTTTTCAAAATTGCAAATCCAATCAACATCCTCACCCACCGGAAGTGTATATCAGTAATCTCCCTGCTATAATGAATGGATGGAAGAATGAGATGGGAGCATGACAGAATTTCCAGAGGTGTGAGAAGATGTGCAAGGGCTGTAGGACACTGAAGCAGCCCTAAGATAATATGAAGGAGCAGCTTCTCACTGGGCATAAAAAGCTCAATGTGGAGAGAGTTACAAAAGTGAAGAGAGAAACAGAGAACCTGCAGGAAGCCTGAAACCTAACTATATGAATGTTAAAAATACATGCAGAGAAGCTTACGGAGTAGACTGACTAGCTTCAGACAGTCGAGTTCATGGAATAGTCTTTCAAAAATGCAACAGCGAGATTAAAGCCTGGTATATCACTGAATACCATATATTGTTCTATTTAGTCTTAGTATATAATAAACAGTGGTATATATAAGCCCAAAGCTGAAGACAATTCTTGGCCTTGTCTTCTCCTCAGCCAGCCTATCTTGAACCCAGATTTATTTATGTGACTATAGAACAGCACAACAAAAGATGTAGCTGTGAGTGGATCCACTTCTAGAAAAATGTGGAATCAGTGAGCATCAAGAAATATATCCTGAATAACTTGGAAAAAAAGAAGAAATTAAAAAATAGTAACTTTTTCAAAAACGTTTTAAGACCAGCTAGCAACTAAAGACACCACAGAGTTGAATAGCTGCTGTGAAAAAATCAAATCCTGTACAGAAACCAGTAAAAGCAGTTGTAGGTCTGAATAAAAGCTTTTCACAGAAAGTTGTAGGGGAACCAAGCCTTTAAAACAAAATAAATGAGGGCAGAAAAACCCAAGAACGGCCAAAGCAATAAATCCAGATCGAACACCTGTTTTAAAAAAAAGAGACTGATTACTCAACAGCAAAAGCCTTAGAAGAAAGAAAAGTGAGATCAAAATAAGACATCTAATAGTTTCTAAAGCATGTGTTTGATAACAAAGTTAACAAGCAAGTTAAGAAAATGCTTCAGGAACAGGCTTAAAGTAAATGAATTGAAAAAATTGAAAGAGCAGAATTGTGATTTTCGAATTCAAATTTCAGAGCCCTTAAATTAAAGTTAGATAAATCATCATTATTTAAGACCATAAGACATAGGAGTGGAAGTAAGGCCATTTGGCCCATCGAGTCCACTCCGCCATTGAATCATGGCTGATGGGCATTTCAACTCCACTTTCCCGCATTCTCCCCGTAGCCCTTAATTCCTTGTGACATCAAGAACTTATCAATCTCTGCCTTGAAGACATTAGGCATCCCGGACTCCACTGCACTCTGCAGCAATGAATTCCACAGGCCCACCACTCTCTGGCTGAAGAAATATCTCCACATTTCTGTTCTGAATTTACCCCCTCTAATTCTAAGGCTGTGTCCACGGGTCCTAGTCTCCTCGCCTAACGGAAACAATTTTCTAGCGTCCACCCTTTGGATGATTATTTGGAGCAAGAAACATAAGTATTACTCAACAATTAAGTTAAACAGTTTAAATTACTACCAACAAATCAGAGATAAAGAAAAATAGCACCAATCTGATGGTATAGAATAGAATTTAACAACAAATGTCCTCAGATGCAGACATAAAATCGGTATAAACATATCACAGTATATACCATTAATTAGTGAAGCTTACTGATTGATGTCATTTTGAGAAAAGAATTACCCACAGATAATGGAGATCTATCAGCCATCTTGGAAAAGTGATATACGAAATAAGGTAGGTGAACTTGCAGCGTGGGTTGGTATCTGGGATTTCGATGTTGTGGCTATTACGGAGACATGGGTAGAACAGGGACAGGATTGGCTGTTGCAGGTTCCAGGGTTTTAAATGTTTTAGTAGGGTCAGAGGTGGGGGTAAAAGAGGGGGAGGTGTGGCATTGCTTGTCAAAGATAGTATTACAGCGGTTGAAAGGACAATGAATGAAGACTCGCCATCTGAGGTAGTTTGGGCTGAGGTTATGAATAGGAAAGGTGAGGTCACCCTGTTAGGAGTCTTTTACAGGCCTCCTAATAGTCCTAGAATCATTGAAGAAAGGATAGGGAAGGTGATTCAGGAGATGAGTGACAGTAATAGGGTGGTTGGTATGGGGGACTTTAACTTTCCTGATATTGATTGGGAAAGCTATAGCCCAAGTTCGTTAGATGGGTCAGTGTTTGTTCAATGTGTACAGGAGAGTTTCCTGACACAATATGTAGACAGGCCAACAAGAGGTGAGGCCATACTGGATTTGGTTCTGGGTAACGAACCAGGCCAGGTGTTAGAATTAAAGGTAGGTGAGCACTTTGGGGATAGTGACCATAATTCGGTGATTTTTACTCTCATGATGGAGAGGGATAAGTGTGTACTACAAGGCAAGAGTTATAGCTGGGGTCAGGGAAATTATGATGCGGTGAGGCATGACTTAGGATGTGTGGCTTGGAAAAGTAGACTCCAAGGCAAGAGTGTAAATGATATGTGGAACTTGTTCAAGGGGCAACTACTGAGTGTCCTTGATAATTACGTACCGAGCAGGCAGGGAGGAAAGGGTCGTGCGAGGGAACCGTGGTTTAATAAGGAATTGGAATCCCTTGTTAAATGGAAGAGGGCGGCCTACCTCAAGATGAGACGTGAAGGTCCAATTGGGGCGATTGAGAGTGAAAGGGTAGGCAGGAAGGACCTGAAGAGAGAGCTAAAAGCAGCAAGGAGGGGACATGAAAGGTCCCGAGTCGGTAGGATTAGGGAAAACCCTAAGACTTTCTATAGGTATGTTAGGAATAAAAGAATGACTAGGGTAGGAATAGGTCCAGTCAAGGATAGTAGGGGGAAGTTGCGTGTGGAGGCGGAAGAGATTGGGGAGACACTGAATGAATACTTTTCTTCAGTATTCACTCAGGAACAGGGCATTGTTGTCGATGAGAATACTGAGGCACAAATAAGTAGAATGGATGGCTTTGAGGTATGTACAGAA
>NC_057710.1:81018089-81047401 GCF_004010195.1 Chiloscyllium plagiosum | reverse complement strand
ACGAGGGGGCATAGCTTTAAATTAAGGGGTGGTAGGTATAGGACAGATGTTAGGGGTAGGTTCTTTACTCAGCGAGTCGTGAGTTCATGGAATGCCCTGCCAGTAGCAGTGGTAGACTCTCCCTCTTTATGGGCATTTAAACGGGCATTGGATAGGCATATGGAGGATATTGGGCTAGTGTAGGTTAGGTGGGCTTGGATCGGCGCAACATCGAGGGCCAAAGGACCTGTACTGCGCTGTATTTTTCTATGTTCTATGTTCTATATCTTCATTCACCTCTTTGAAGATGCAGTGTCAGTGAAAAAAAAACTTCACATTGAAAACAGCATTTCGAACAGCAGAATCTTTAACTGTTTCAGTTTTAGTGCTACAACAAAATTTCAACAATTTTATCAATTAAGAATTGTACAAATCAACAAAATTGGTGTAATACAAAAAGATTAAAATTCTGACAATAACTATCAAATTCAAGAAAATTATCAACAATTTCAGACACCTATCAACAACCAGCCAATGCTACAAAATCCATCACTTTTCACTTGAAAAATAATCAAGCAATTGATCCATTTGCAAATTGGCAAATACAGAAAGAACAATTTCTAAGATTTTAAACAGCTTTTTGTTTGGACACAAATTAAATACAGATGAGATTCATACACTTCTCCACTACTTCGGAATGATTTCAGATCATGTGTAACATAGACATCTTGGGGTTGATGAGAAACAAATTATGTTTGAGGACCTAACTATGGAATGTGCGGTTCAAATATCCAAACATTTTTTTATAGCAACATTCTATTTAATACATAACATTCAACAGAAAGTGTTGACTACATAAAACACAATGGAACCATTGATCAGAGGAGATAAACCTCTTATCTGAATAAATACCATAAGTGGCAAAATCAATGGGAAGTCCTTAACAATCTAAGGCTACAATATTGTGTCACAGGTGTGGTTCCAAAACCTCAAAGCAGCGAAAACAAAACTTTCCAGCTGTATACCTAACAATGTATTCAGCATAGGAAATGAGGTCACTTCTTGAAGGTGTGCTATTCTAGCTGAAACAGCTGAGCATCAAAACAAATGATTTCCAAGCCCACATGTGTAGTCAGACCTTGGGAAAGAATCTTGAAGAACAGGTCAACACTGTGATGGAACAAGTTTTTTTATATGGACTCTTTTCTCAGAGATTTCACACTTTCACCTGGTCCAGATGCAATGATGAAGAAGAAGAAACAAACCAGACTGTCCTGCAGTTGCATCAACATAAGAACCTTCAACGGAGCTCTGCTGATCTAATGGAAGCCAGCAGAGAAAAGAAAACTCAGTAACTTAACCACAAGCATTTCTGTATTTTGTTGTAGTCTTCCCTGACTCACCTCACAGCATAAATTCATCATCAAAGACTTGGGCAGGGATGGGAGACACAACATAAACAATACAGTAAATGTAGAAAAAAGTAATAATCCAGATAACCCATTTGATAATGCTATAACATTTAATCGTGTTTATGAAGGGCGAAGAAAAGCTTAAAAATCACGCAACACCAGGTTATAGTCCAACAGGTTTAATTGGAAGCACACTAGCTTTCGGAGCGATGCTCCTTCATCAGGTGATTGTGGAGCACCTGATGAAGGAGCGTCGCTCCGAAAGCTAGTGTGCTTCCAATTAAACCTGTTGGACTATAACCTGGTGTTGCATGATTTTTAACTTTGTACACCCCAGTCCAACACCGACATCTCCAAATCATGAAGAAAAGTTTGGTATTGTTAGATCATGGAGCATCCTTGCATTGATGTCAAGAAACTGCTCCTCACTGGAAAGATAAAGTACAGCATAGGCAGAGTTAAGAAACTATTTAAGCACCAGTCCACACATTTTGCCTGTCATTGGCTACTCGCTAACTAAACATCCTTTAAATCAGTGCAACTCTGTTCCCAATCCCCACTGGAGTTCCACAATTTGTCCTTGTCCAATAGGGGAATATCACATATAGTAAAGCAACTCCAAACATGAGCTTTTATTTACAGCCAGCAGAAGCAAACACAAACAAAAATGAACAGAGGCTGCAGTTCACCTCCAAATGCTGGCATAATGATTGACAACTATCCTACAGCACCTAACTCTCTTCTACTGAAAAAGGGTGTCAATGAGCTCCTGCCAGACTTATAGTGCCCAATGCAGCTGAACTCTGTCATGCAAAAGGAGAGCTTTCTCTTCCTTAATGTCTTTGCCTTCAATTTGGAAGACTGCTTCCATTACACAGTTCATCAGCATTTACCAAAATTGTTTCATTCCTGCTCTAATTATGTAAAGTTCACCATTTCAGAATGGTGTGTCACACTCTATCCAGACAATAATGGAGGGTTTTCCCCAGACCAGGACAAGCAGTGGAACCATATCTTCAGCTTCTTTATTGTCTGCTCCTCCGTGGCCCAGACTGCAGCATGTGCATTGACTCAGTGAAGATGCTGCACTGGCTGAGTGACCAATGTACTGCAATAAAAAGGGAGTGCCTCTGTGCTCCGACCCCCTTCCCTTTCCAGATTCACTACAATCATTCAAATTTGCATTGCATTCAGCAGAGTCCACCCTCATGATTTCACAACAAATGATGAAACGATGTTTCCCTTCTCACACAGCACCGTTGGAAAAAATGAGATGCTTTTAACTGGCATTCACCTCTTAAATTTTTGCCACTAACTTCTGTACGACTGAAATGGCAATGTTGTATTTGCAAGCACCAATGACTAGTCTGCACCTTCACAATCAATTGAAAACATAGCAAGTATAGTCATCATTGCACTGTTGGCAAGCATGGCATTTATGCACAGTCCAACAGTATGTTGCAATATCTATAATATAAATGAGTAACTGACGATTTTAATCACCTTGTTTGTGGACTGACTACTGTATTAGTTATAATACTAAGAGAATTTATTTTCAGATATTATCATGGGACACCTAAACTCCTGAAATAACGGAGCTCAAACTTCCCTCCTCTGTCACCCCCCTTCAAATAACAATCAAGCTTTGGGCTTTCTCTGACTCCAAAACATTTTGTTCAAGAAGCACATACTTGACTTTGCAAGGCATTGTCACAGATAAATTCCTCTCCAATTTTGTTGTGCAGATGTCACTACTCACCAACAGAAAGAAATAACATTTAGCATTTTGCATTTCCTTACATTTTTGTCAGTGAGTTTAAACAAATAAACAATGGCGTCAAGAATTTAAAATACAAGCTATAATCCAATATATTTTCCTCAGTTGTAAACTGACCCTGTACTATTAGATCAGTTGCTTGATTGTAGTTTTGTAGAGAGCTTCTTTTTACTTGGAAAATGCTTCTCAGATAATTAATTAAGCAGAGGATGGGGGGGGGGTCACATCAGTGCACGGACATCAAACAGACACTTGCAAATAAATATAACCTGAAAATAGATCCCATCTTGTTCTTTTCACAATACATTCTCAAACTACGAGCCTAAGAGGTTTCTAGAAAATTGTTTTTTTTTCTCAAGAAGAATTAATCTTAGGTTTTCCTCTTACAGCATTTTATCTTTCTGATGCACCAGGTGTTGGTGGGAGAGGCACTAGAATCACAGTTCTGATTCAGAAGCCAAGTAGATATTTCTTCTAAGTGTTCCTCTGATCTCTTATCCTATGTCAGGCCACCTTAGCCTGCTTCGCAATGATTTTACAGCAATTATAGGCAAGTTAATTACATTTTCACTTTCTGTGTCAGAAAATAATTGCCTGCAGGTGGCACACCTGGAATGGAGCTCCACCTCTTTAAGACCTTGGGGCAAAATACATCGAATTGATCAGGTTTTTCACAGAGGTGGCCCGAGAGGATCAGAGAGAAAAACAACACTGCTCTGTGAAACCCAGAAATACATTCAAAGGAACTATCCTTTTTGAATGGCCCCCATTATTCAGTAGCTGTGACACCTCATCTGTCTGACATCTCAGTTATTTGACAAATTACCCTGCTGCTAGTTTGTAACTACAATGACAATCAAGGTGGATGCTAATGGACTTAATACCTGACTGATCAATGTCAAAAACTGCACTTAAGGAACTGTGTGAAAATGGTTTATAATATTTCAATTTAGATATTAAAATTATCTGTGCACATGATTGTGCATCTATTCCTGCTTATGCATGAGATCCCTGTACAAAAAACATAATTTTAACTTATTTGGATCGATTTTGATAGCTACTGATTCTTTTCCACAAAATCCGTGTCTATTTGTGATGACAAAAATGATATATTTTCAGTTCTACTGAACAGATGAGTTGATGTTAAAGTTTGATCATGCACAACTTTAAAATGTCTCTCAGAAAATGAAGTTACAACCCAAAGTAGTCATGACATGAGAGAGGCAGATTTGTTGTCGATAAATAGCAGATTGGAGACAGTAAAGAGAAATGTAGCATCATTATAGCCAGGCACTGGATATCCAGTTCACAACCTTCAAGCCTGCCCATAGTTATGTACAAGGTAGACCATATAATACATTCACTCCAGTTTCCAGTGTTCTATTTCATGCCTGTGACACAGATGCCTATGTGTTTGCTTACACAATATGGTTGGTAGTTTATTTCTGATATGTAATGAATTTCCTGCCTGTCATCTTAGGAACCTAAATACCACCTAAATCTAAACAGAATACAGAATTCAGGCTGACTCTTTGCCTTTTCCTCAGGCCAATTGCAACTTTGAAGCTTTGACTGAGAACCAACTGGTTTAGGCAAACTCTGAATTACTCTAGGCTGTGGACTTGGCATCAGAAACAATAAAACTCTTTCTTTCAACATCAGGAAGGTTTTATTTTTTAAAACCATGTCAATGAATTGATCATTACCATTCCAGTTGATTGCCTACTGTACTCTTTGCTACCTTCTCCCTAGCACACTCCCCCCCCATTTATCTCTCCACCCTGGAGGCCTCCCTGCCTCTAGTTCTGATGAAGGGCTTTTGCCCGAAACGTCAATTTTCCTGCTCCTCGGATGCTGCCTGATCTGCTGTGTTTTTCCAGCACCACTCTGATCTAAACCCTGATTTCCAGCATCTGCAGTCCTCACTTTTGCCTTCTTTACCAGGCAACTCCTATGGTCTTTAGCAAATTGAGGGCTGTTGCTAAAATTGAAATAGCAAGGCTTTACATTCACTTCTCCAGTGATCTTAGTTGCTTTCAAGCCTAAATAGCATTATATATAGTTTGATCATAAACTCTCTGCCCTTCTATTCAATGCCTTGACTAAAAAAGGCAAGTATCCTAGTGCCTTCTTAACCATCCTTTCTACATCTCCTGCTACCTTCAAGGATGGTTGGCATGCACACTAGGTCCCTCTGCTCATCTTTACCTCCTAGAGTTTGACCATTCAACATGTAGTCTGTTTCCTTGTTAGTCCTCCAAAAATATGTCACCTCACACTTTCCAAGATTAATTTCCATTTGCCATTGTTCAACCTATCTGACCAGGCCCTCATATAACAAATTACTGTTAAAAAATTAATTTTGTGAACAAATTTACAGCTTTAGGATAAGGTACAATGCAATTTCCCCTTTTTTTTGATTTTTTGTTTTTTTTTGTCGATCAGGAACATCTTACCTTTTGCCTTTGTGTGTCACACCTTCAAGGGCAAGGTGTAAAAGAAATTTTCACGTAAGAGTCAAAAGCCCCAAGAACAGCCCTTTCCAAACTCTACATTCACGAAATTGAAGCCAAACTAACCAGAATGTAATAAACATAACTGCAAATTAAATGGTATTGCCTGATCTTCCAGAGCTGATTGCCATGTTTCAGAGACCTATAACACCATAGGTTGGACAATCTTTGTAAAATAGTCACAGAATTTTGCAGTCACATACAATTTAGAACAAAATGGCATTGCAAGCAAAAAAGGGAAAGTTATAAACAGTCATCAATAAACAATAGGAACTCAATTGTTAGACAGAAGTCTGTGGGTATCCTGGACCAGATATGGCCCATAAGCTTCCATTGTTTAGTCCTGCAACCAAGGTTCTTTTTTCATTTGAAAGCAAACTATTGCACATGTTGGAAATCAAAAATAAAAACAGAAAATGCTGGAGAAACTCAGTAAGTCTGGTAACGGGATACAGTGTTAACATTTTGACTTCTTCAGAACAAAATTACTCGAAAGAAGAGTCATAAAATGTTATTAATTATATGATTTGCATATAAAACATTTGGAACACCAGGGAAGTTTGATTATAGATAGGAAATTGACTGAAGGGTAGAAATCAAAGGATCTGGTGAGACCATAAAAAATGTGAACAGGAGTTGGCCATTCAGCTCCTTGAGCCTGCTCTGTCATTCAATAGGATCATAGTTGATCTGACATTCCTCACATCCACTTTTCTGTCCTTTCCCCATAACCCATGATTCCCCTACTGATCAAGAATCTATCTATCTATCTCAACATTAAATAAAGACAAGGACTGCAGCTCACTATGGCAAGGAGTTCCAAAGGCTCACAGTCATCTGAGAGAAGAAAATCCTCCTCATCTCAGTCTTAAATTGCGCCCCCATACCAGAGATAATCCAAGTGAACCTTCTCTGAAACGTCTTCAATGAAATAATGGCTGTCCTTAAATTAAGAGACCAAATCTGCTCACAGTGCTCCGGATGTAGTCTTGCCAGCACCTTGTACAGTAACAGAAAGATTTCCCTACTCTTGTACTCCAATTGCCTTGAAATAAGTACCAATATTCCATTAGCTTTCCTGATTACATGTTGCACCTATGTGCTAGCTTTCTGGGTTTTATGTACAAGTACCCCCAAATCCCTTTGTGTTGCAGCTTTCTGCAGTTTTTCTCCATTTATATAAAACTCTGTTATTTTGTTCTCCCTTCCACAAGGAAGTTTCACATTATACTCCATTTGCCAACTTTTTGCCCACTTACTTAACGTATCAATACATCTCTGTAAACATAAAAGGAGTAATGTAAGTGCCAGGAAATATTGGGAGGATCACAGTGTTTGAGTATGAATTCAGATTTTGTACGATTACCATTCTACTTTATATCAATAACTAGGATTCAGAAACCTTATGTAAATTAGATACCAAAATGGAAGAGGTGGTGAAATCAAAGAGGCAGGCCCAGAATTGCAAAATGATTTTGACAAAATATAAAAGTAGACTGATTAATGCCAGAATAGATTTGTTAACATGTGTAAAATATCTTACATCGGAAGGCAAAATGAACAACATACATTTTTCATCAATGGTGGTGAGGTAGCTAAGGATGAAGTTGAAAGACCAAGGGGTCTTGTCAGCAAAATGATGAAGGAAAATAATTTTAATTACTGCATTGTACAGAACTAATACCTTGCTAAAAAGAGAACAGAATTTGAAGTTATCTCCAATGCCCTTTTCTAAGTGAAAAGGATTCAATGTGTGAATACTATATATTACCTGCCAAACAAAGGATCTTGATCATGATTTTTGATCTGTAGGTTTAAGTAAGGGGCAGGCACATTCAATGGCTACTAACCTGTCAGACTATAAATGAGAACAGTTCCTAATCCACCTAGCTATCAGCTGGTTAAGAGTTGACCAGCGAGCTTCTTGACCTATCACACACCATGATACTGGGATATCTCCCTATCAGAGGATTTTGGCCAAGCAGACACCAGCAGCTTCTGTGTCCCCAGGACAGTTGGTAAAAGCCAGGTCTCCTGTTGGATTTAACAGCAGGAAGGTAAGTAGTTTCATTTGTGTCTTGTGAGGTGGGGATTGCAGGAAGGGGAGGTGAGTCAGAGGCAAGGACACGAGATAGCTGTCAGACACTACCCCCATCTCCCAGCCCCCACTCCCCCCTTTTTCCTGTCATCCGTTCATCCTTCGACTAGGGCAAGTGGAACACTTCCCAACTCAGCAAGCTAGATGATCTAGTTTCCCAGTAACAAAATCAACTACTTTTTGGAAAGGCAGGTAATCAGGGTGGTGGTGAGTTGAGGTACTTACTTGGCCAATAATTGACCACATTTGACCATATTAAAATGTCGATTAATGTTCAATTAAGGGCCTTAACTGCTGGTGAATCAAGAAATTTTGCATTGCATCTTCTCATCCAGCACCAAATTCTAAGGTGGCTGAAATAGGGTGAGTATCTCTCCAGCTTGCCCAATCAGTTCCACTCCTCAGTGACCAGGGAAAGGATGATCCTGTCTGTCCTAACTCTAACATTGCTGCTAGCATGCATAAATGAATCACCTTATGAGCCTGATTGATAATTTTAAATTGGTTTCTAGCGTAAGTTTATCAGTCAGGAATAATGTAGTAAATGTTGTTTCAAAAGCAGAATCATACCTAATTTTGGGTACGTCGTGCATACATTTTCCCTCCCCCTCACCAATTAAATACTGGATCCATTACAGACTTACCCACCTTGCCAGCAATTAGCACTCAAGTGGGCAAATAAGGGTTGTTTAAGGGCATCAACTCACCACCCACTTAATTTTCCAACTGGTTAACCAGGCTGACTGCCTGTCATTTTGGGCACAATCTCTCCTTGCCCTAGTCTGGTGGCAATTGAAGGCATGAATGGGTGTCAAGGGGGCAATCTTTGAAAGCCACCCTTTACTCTTGCTTCAAACCTCCCATTCACCCTGCAACACCAACCCTACAAGAAGCAAAAGAAAAATACCTACCTTCTCACATTGGATCCTCTCTAGAGTATGCTTCAACTGACAGTCTTTAGGATTCAGAGACTACTAGTGGAAACAAGCCATTTGGCCCAACCAGTCCATACTGACCCTCCAAAGAGTAATCCACCCAGACCCATTCCCCTCTATCTAATAGGCCCGACAGTTTGGGCAATTTAGTCTGGCCAATCAACCTGACCTGCACATCTTTGGACTGTGGGAGGAAACCAGAGCACCTGGAGGAAACAGGAGGAATGTGCAAACTCCACACAGACAGTTGCCCAAGGCTGGAATTGAACCCAGATCCCTGGTGCTGTGAGGCAGCAGTGTTAACCACTGAGCCATCGTGCTGTTTATTAGGCTAACATTTGTTGCCCATCCTTAATTATCCAGAGGGCAGTTATGAGTTGACTACATTGCTGTGGGTCTGGAGTCACATGCAGGTCAGAATGGTAGATTCTTTCCCTCAAGGACGTTAGTGAACCAAATCGTTTTTTCAACAATCGACAATAGATTCATGGTCATCACCAGAATCTTAATTCCAGAATTTTATTGGATTCAAATTCTACCATCTGTCATAGTGGCATTAGAACCGAGGTCTCCAGAAGATTATCTGGGTCTCTGGAGTAATAGTCCAGCGATAATACCAGTTGACTATCACCTCTCCATCAATTAACATTTATTATATCTACACTTATTCTGAAAAAGGGATAATTGCAGCCTTTGTTCAAAGGCTTGCAAGCACAGGCTGGTTGATTATGATTGACACACTACTGATTGTAGACTGTCAAGAAGCCTCTTGTTTAATATAGTCTGCCAGTTGTTGAGACATAAGCCTGGCATCACACAGGCAGTGAAATTCATATACCACAATACTGACATGTGGTAGATAGGGTATCTTGTTGGCTTGATGGCATCCTGTTGAATGTATAGAATGATCTTATGACTCTTTTGGAAATAATGTTAATCCCCAAGATTTGATGGGTTTGATTTGTGTGGGAGGGAAAGATTTTTAAAAATATTTCAACCCAATTCCAAGCCAGCTCCAAACTGCCCTCTTCTTGTATTAATGGAGATGGGTTAGAAGTGCAATAAAATTGCTCTCATGAGACAAGTCAGTTTCTGAAGTCTTCTAAGAAGACTGTTTATCTTCATTATATTAGTTTTAATTTGATCTCATGACAATGGTTGGTTTTCCAGGGACACATTGACAACAGTAAAACGGGATGTGAAGTGTCAGATCCATTAAACAAATGCACTTGTGGGCTGTGAGGAGTGTGTTTCTTCCCTCCAGGCCTACCAAATTAATGTTAATAACCACGTCTGCCTTTGCTGATTCTCCTGCACAATCTCTAAATTTGTCCCAATCCTGAATTCGTCACTACACCCACATCCAAACCCAATTCCCAATGCAACTTACTTGCAAACTGCTTCCCAGCTGATTTTCCACATAACAAGCATTCACCAGATCAATCAGGTGGGATGTTGGGCAAAAAGCCATTCAGAAAAATGTAAAAAATTCCTGCAGTAACATCCAGCGAGCAGCACTCCCAATAGAATGTTGAACGACATTAGGAGAATGCAGGTCACGGAGAGTTAGCCAAGTTACATATTGCCCTGATCAGACTATACTTTAAATACTGTGATTCATTTCAACCATCAAGGAACCTGGGCACCTTTCTCCCAAACAGATTTATGCATTTTGAGGGTTTTTTCACCCGCTCAATAGTCATAGAGTTTCCAAATGGCCAAATGTGCTGCAGGTTAGTTTCTGGTAAATGACAGCTTGGAAGAGTTTTTGGTTTTGAAAGAAGACCATAATGTGGACAGAACATGGGAAGTCTCTAAAATTACACAAGAAGCACTGTGGAACAGGTTATAGAGAAATACAACAGACTTGCACAACTCAGATTGAAAATTTAATTACAGAGCAAAAGAAAAGTTTTTTTTTCAAGCTAGTCACCAATAGAGTATTCCTAGATACAATATCATAGTCTGAAGGTTTATAAATTAAATCCTTTGGCTGTGAAATAATGAAACAAAGTTACACAGAACACATCACACGCCGCAATGCTCTGAAGACAATGAATATCAGAAATTGCAAAAGTTATCGCTATCTGCTTCGAAACTGTCATATTCAGTTGTACACGCTTCAAAGAAGAACTCTGAGAAAGAATTGGTCTAAGTGTTGGGGGTCGTGAATGCATTGGATCGAGGGCATGGGAACAAAGATGAAGCTAGATAGCTCCATTTGATGTACAATGCCAGATGACGGGGGTCAAACGGTCCTCTTTGCTTCCCAAGTTGTGTGGGATTGGTTTTAATTGGGGCTGCATTCAGCATGGGTATAAGTGCAGGACAGGAGGGCAACCCCCACGCGCAAGCAGCTGGAGTATGAACTATTCTAATGTCATCTTCTCAATTAAATAAATTAGGGAAGTTTATTGACTCAATCCGGAGTGCGGAATGTCAGAGTGAAACATTGGGAATTAACATTATGCAAGGAATACAAGCATACAATTAATATAAGGAATGGTGTAAGGTTAATGCCAGGAAATTGTTTCAGTCATGGAGGTCAGTATGGGCAGGGAGAGACAAGACCAGGTTGGGAAAGCCTAAGGATGGAGCCCTGGAGGTGGACCCCTGCATCCTTGTTTTACAAGCATTTGGAATTTTTAAAAAGACTTATGTTGCCCTCCTTTGCCTGCTCCATTATTCCAAGAGAAGGGCTGTTTGTGCCGCAAAGGGCTAGTCCAGCCTCAATCCACGCGGCGGCTCTTAGTCAACCGCTCTGTAGCTAACAGTAGAAGCTCTCTATAACATGATGGCTGTGTTCTTGTGTAACCCCACATTATGGAGAAATCACACTTAGAAACCACATTAAAGTGTTACCAATACAATTGCGTTACAGCCAATACATGTTTTAAAAGTTCACACTTTGGAAACAATGGCCCTAATTCATCAATCACGTTATATTCAATTTGCATTAATGAAATGCATGTTATAGCAAAATGACCTGTACTTCAAATATTATTTTGTTAATAGCAGTGATGTTTCTGTCTCAACTGACCTTACAGGCAGTGAGTTCCTGACTTTCACCACCTTCAGTAAAAAATTTATCTTCAACACTCAACTAATCCACCTATCAATTACTTTAAATTGCACCCATTGGATTCTGACCTCTGTGAATGGAAATAGTTCTTCCCAATCTACTTTACCTAAACTTCACCTCAATTAAATCTCCCCTTCAACTTCCTCTGTTCCAAAGAAAACAAATTGGGACTAAAAATCGGAGTTGCATCTCTCGACTATGATTATCATTTCTGAAAGGAATACAGGGTTTAGCCGCTGTCAGCACTGGTTATGGAATTCTTTATAATTTTTAATTATATGTTCTACAAGATATTCAGTTAACATCAGTCATGATTATTATGCTTGTAATAAGGTTTATAATGTTGCTTCCTCACATTCCTTGTATATAATTGTGTAAAGTTTACATTCCTGCATCATTTCATCGCCCTAAAATCTGCTGTCCTGAAATCCAATATCTTGATTTTTTTTTAAATTATGTTTGTTCTGTTTTCATTTCAACTTTACCATTAAAAAGTAGTAATCAATAGGCCCCAAGGGATAGGTGGAAATAATTGAGAAGAAATTTGGACAAGTTTGGTTCAAGGAATGTAGCAGATTCTCTCTTTTACACTCCTCAAAAGTGTTTAAGGGAAGAATCTTGAAGACAATAAAGTTTTTTGAAAACATAGATTGCCCCTTTCTTTCAGAAAGTTATGACTGAAATAGAGCATCCACAATTATTTATGGTAATTTACCACAGTAGTTCATACATGCCCCTTTTAGGTGGGGTCAGCTCAATAAAATGCTCCCCAGTCTACTTCCCAGGCCCGCCCAAAATAAGTCGAAAATAATTTCTAATTCATCATCAAGGTAGAGTTTAAACAGTTCATGCCACCTATTCACTCTCCTTCCAACTTAATCCATTCTTAAGGTGAATTTAAAATTTAAAGCCTTCTTCCACCACCCTTCACAACATACTGTGTTGGCATGACAACAGTGAGATTTGTGTTGCTATTTATAGTGTCATAGAGATGTACAGAATGGAAACAGATCCTTTGGTCCAACTCGTCCATGCCGACCAGATATCCTAAATTAATCTGGTCCCATTTGCCAGCACTTGGCCCATATCCCTCTAAACCCTTCCTATTCATATATCCATCGAGTTGTAATTGTACCAGTCTCCACCACTTCCTCTGGCAGCTCATTCCATTAATGCACCGCCCTTTACATGAAAACGTTGCTTCTTAGGTTCCTTTTAAATCTTCCCCCCCTCACCTTAAACCTACCCCCTCTAGTTCTGAACTACCACACCCCAGAGAAAAGATCTTATCTATTTACCCCATCCATGCCCATCATGATTTTATAAACCTCTATAAGGTCACCCCTTAGCATCCGACATCCTAGAGAAAATAGTCCCAAACTATTCAGCCTCTCCCAGTAGCTCAAACCTTCCAACCCTGGCAACATCCTTGTAAATCTTTTCTGAACCCTTTCACATTTCATAACATCCTTCTTGTAGGAGGGAGACCAGAATTGCACACAATATTCCAAAAGTAGCCTAACCAATGTCTTGTACAGCCACAACATGACCTCCGATATCCTATACTCAATGTTCTGATCAATAAAGGAAAGCATACCAAATGCCTTCTTCACTATCTTATCTACCTGCAACTCCACTTTCAAGGAACTATGACAGCATCTGCAGTCCTCACTTTCTCCTAGTGTGTAAGTCCCATCCTGATTTGCCTTTTCAAAATGTAGCACCTCACATTTATCTAAGTTCCATAGTTATAAAAAGGAGCAATTTGAAATTACCATCAATTAATAGGGATCTGGAAAATACTCTTCTGACAAATTTCCCTTGTCTGCTGACCAAGGTCATGCTGAAACGTATAAGGTAATCCATGCTGATTTATCTTGAGGTTGACAATATGCCCTAAGACAAGTCCTGCCAGGGACACTCTTGCAAATCATTTCTCATCTCCAAAATGCAGAATACTTGCCATCACCTATGTCAGTATCATATGACTTTTGGGATGCAGTGTATTCTCATGCACCAATTCAAATAAGCAATAATACAGCATTATTAGCTTAGCGTTACAGGTTTAATCTCATTACATTCCTGACTACTAGTCCAACATTTCATTCAGCGGCATTTTAGGACGTGTGTTCTGCATAAACTTTGGTTGATCTGATCACACAGAAAGTCACAGAATAAAATAATGGTTTCCTGTGAGTGTAATAAAAAAGAAAGAACTTTAAGCCTCATTTAATGGATTCTGTCAGCACTAAGAGCGCATTATCTCCCTTTGATGTGATTTTTTTCTGTGCATATTTTTGTATTAATCAAACATGAAGGTTTTGATTTTCGTTGCTTTGTCAAGTTTTTCTTCAGGTCTTCACTCATGCTCCAATGTGACTTTATATGCACAATCACTCTGCAGTGCTTCATCCCAAGTGCCCATTCTTTAGATGCTAGCCCAGAAATTGAAACAGGAAGTATTGGGCAGTCAGTGCAATGTCCAAGCCTGCCACCAGAAAGATGCCTGCTCCATTTTAAAGCCTAAGCCTCGCCAACCCAGATAGATATCCGCTGGCAACTGGCCAACAAATACTTATCAATGCTCAGTTATCATAGGTTAGGAAGATTGGATGGGTGTCACAATTATGGTAGATATAGAATTTGAGTCAGCAGAAGCCCAAACTTCCTTTGTGGAGTACAGAGAAGCATACCTGGTATTGCTGGGTTGGTGACGATTCACCACAGCAGATTCGCTGCCGATGATTAGCCACTGCCAGTTCTCCATCAGCATTTCTCCACTGGGGTCGTTTGACCTCTGGAGAGTATTCACCACCGGAAATATATATATGTTTTCCCTCCCGCATGTTCTTTCATACTTCTCAGCTCCCTTTATTTATACAACTACACACTACATATTGATAAAAAAGAGCTAAAATAAATATCATTTTATTGGTTTATATATAAAAATGAGTTACAAACTTTAACCAGAAAAAGGAAATATATTTTAAAAATCTTTATAATGGCAGTAATATATCACATTAGTATTAAACAATGAAATTTCAGTTCATTTAATAGTTATGTGCTATTCCTCTAAGATATTCCAAACAATCTCTTTCACCGTATTCAAGAACAATTCTTTTTATTCTGAGGCAAAAAAATTTGCGAGTACTTCAAAATATACGACTTATTTGCGGTGGTGAATCGTCTTCAGTGGCCAATTGGCGGTGGCTAAGCATCCTCAGTGGTCAAAGGGCAGTGGCTAATCGTCGTCGGCGAATCTGTTGTGGAGAATGGTCCTATCCTGGGTATTCCTGACTCCATAAAAATAGTCTTTACACTTTTTGTGTCAATATTTGCACACCAGCGTCCAATAAATAGCAATGAAGTAAAGAATCAGACAATCACCTTCAGTAATGGTGACAGAAAGATAAATATTCTTCACATAAGGAAGAAGTCCACTCTTCTTCTTCACTTGAGAGGATGAAGAAGGCTGCAACTTAACACCTTATCCAAAAACCAGCATCTGTGACAGTTTAGCACTCAGTACTCCAGTGCCAGCCATGAATATATGTGGTTTGAATCCACAGCCATATGACTTAGAGATAAGACTATACTCCACTAGAATATATTTAATCAGGAAAAGATCAAGGCCATAATAGAAGTCTTTCTAAGGGCTTAAGATGCAAGATTAAGTAGAAGAATTAAACTGTATAGCTAATTACATGAGTTGGTCAATTGGCTAGCTCTGTGATTAGGCCATATGGTACCTTATGTTCCACCAGATTTTGATAATAAGCTAAATGCTAATAATGTGATTTCATAATACCATAAAAAACATATATTCTGATTAACCGATAATAATAGTGGCTACCAAAGTGTCAATAAATTCCACTCAGGGTCAACAAACCTTTACTAAAACAATCATTTCAACAAATATCTGTTGGAAAATGGAGCAGGAAAAATTTTCACTCCAAATTGGCATGAGATCCACATAAACATTCCCTTGCAAATACATGTTTCATTTCACTGCTAAAAATCTTAGCAAATAATTTTAACTCTTTTATACAAATTGTGATAATGCAGGCTAACTGCTTCCAAGTCCTTACAATGTTTCAGCTTACTGACTGTGTGAAAATTATAATCATTGGTCTTCACGCAGATATGTTCACCAGAAAGATCAGATAAGATGCATTTGAAGTCTTCTTTATATTTATCTCACTTTAGTTCATACTGTTGCCTGCATGATAAAAATCATGATTAACCAGTTCATCAGAGTTCTTTGAAGGTGTAATACATGCTGTAAATGTATTATACTGAGATTTTCAGAAAGTATTTGATAAAGTGCCTTATAAGTCTTCTCAAAACTCGTTGTGGAAAATACAACTCATGTTGGAGGGCATCACATATTGCGTGGATAGAGGATTGGATAGCCAGCAGGAAACATAGAGTAGGCATAAATGAGTAACTTTTGGCAAGATGCAATGAGTGGGATGTCACAGTGATCTGTGCTGGGGTCCCCACAATTTACAATTTGTAAAAATGAGTTAAAGAAAGAGATGAAAGGTATGGTTGCGAAATTTGCTCATGACACAAAGAAAAATAAATTGTAAAGATTATATAGAAGGCCACAAAGCAATATAGATATCTGAAATGAGTGAGCAAAGATTTTGCATATGGAAAAATGGAAAATGTGTAATGTCCATTTTGGTAAGAAGATTAAAAGGAAGAAATGTACTAAATAAATCAGAAATTGGAGATGCAGAGTGAATTTTAAAAGTTTGGTATGCAGGTACCACTAGTAATTAAGAAAGTTAATAGAATTATTAACTGTTTATTGTGAGGGAAATTAAATACATAATGGGGAGGTTATGCTTCATTTATCCCAGGTGGGATACCCCAAATCTCAAGTTCCTGGGTGCAGAGGGACAAATTGGCTCCTCTTCTTTAGTTACCCAGCCCCTCGGTTGATTGCAACATGATTCACTTATCTTTTACATTTCTCCCAAACCAAATTAATTTATGTTTTAAAAGAGACCAATTCAACTAAGCTTTCTTGAGTTGACAATAGATTGAGTTTATTACAGAATCACAAGTGTTACAGTATAGAATACATTCAAACCTTTCCGATAAAGAGACACCCAGGACTGTGCTCGACACTCTAGCTAACATCTGGGGTGGCACGGTTGCATAGTTGTTAGCACTGCTGCCTCATAGCACCAGGGACCTGGGTTCAATTCCTGCCGAAGGCAACTATCTGTGCGAAGTTTGCACATTCTCCTTGTGTCTGTGTGGGTTTCCTCCATGTGCTCTGGTTTCCTCCCACAGTCCAAAGATGTGCAGCTTAGATGAATTGGCCATGCTAAATTGGCCATAGTGTTAGATGTAGGGGAATGGGTCTGGGTGGGTGGCTCTTCAGAGGGTCGGTGTGGACTTGATTAGATTAGATTAGATTAGATTAGATTAGATTAGATTACTTACAGTGTGGAAACAGGCCCTTCAGCCCAACAAGTCCACACCGACCCGCCGAAGCGCAACCCACCCATACCCCTACATTTACCCCTTTTAGCCTAACACTACGGGCAATTTAGCATGGCCAATTCACCTAACCCGCACATCTTTGTGACTGTGGGAGGAAACCGGAGCACCCGGAGGAAACCCACGCAGACACGGGGAGAATGTGCAAACTCCACACAGTCAGTCGCCTGAGTTGGGAATTGAACCCGGGTCTCTGGCGCTGTGAAGGCAGCAGTGCTAACCACTGCACCACCGTGCCGCCCACCGTGACTTGTTGGGCCAAAGGTCCTCTTTCCACACTGTAAGTAATCTAATCTTATGCCAGTTCAATGTCCTTGATCTTGAACTCTATGCCCCTATTAATAATTTACACTATGCTTAAAAATCAAATATATGATCATGCTGAAAATCAGGAACAATTTTTCAGTAATTTCTGTTTTTGATACTGTATGTTTTCATAACAATTCTCTCCATTTTTCAAAGAATACACTTCTAGCCAGGAATTAACTATTGACCATAGCCAGTTGCCCTGTTTTTCAAACTTAAATGTAGAGGGGGTTAAGCTCTTGAGAGCTGAGGGAGGAGGAGTTGACAGGTGAAGCAGTAGCTGAGCGGGGGATGAAGAGAGTTTGGTGTTATTCAGTCTGAGGGGTTGTGAGGCAAGGTGTGGTTTGCTGTGATAAATTGGGGCACCTGTTTAATAGTTACACAGGAGCTAGTACAGGTTTTTAATAGTCCAGTTCTTCCAGGTCACTATTAACCTAACACACAGAGAACCCTCTGAATGTTTCAGAGCCAGGGGAATTGCCCATTTTGCAGACCGTCCAAATGCTTTTAATCCAGGGCCCCTCCACAGAAGCCATCCTTTTTTTCTATTTCATGATTCCAGAATCTGCAGATTTTGATTCTGCACAGATCAGTTAGGGGGTAATCTCCGCTTCCAAGCCCTTGAGAGGTATCTGGGCACTATCAGTAGTCATTCCTTCACCACCGAGAGAGAAAGAGTAAAGCCGAGAGACACTACAGCAGAAATTGCTGGAGAAACCTAGCAAGCCCGGCAGCATGTACGGGAAGAAAGCACAGTTAATATTTCAACTTTGGTGACTCTTCATCAGAGCTCATCTAGGGATGGTCGCTGGATGAACAGCGATACAAAACATGCCCATCTGCCCTCAAATGTGCACCTCTCGCTCTCTCGCTCCCGCTCTCTCTCATCTGCCACTTCATTTTTCATTCTCTCAGCCTCTTTACCTCCCACCTTCAATGATCTGTGCACACACACATTCAGGTCCTTCTGCTCCTGCACCCCCATTAGACTTGTACACCCTATTTTGTATTGTCTTTCAATGCTATTTGCACTAAAATGCATCACCTCATACTTTTCTGCATTGGCCTCACTGCTAACACCTATCTGCCTACTTTATCAATTGGTCTGTGTCCTTTTGGTGTTCGACACTTTCTTCCTCACACTTTACAATTCTTCCAACTTTGTGCCGTCTGTAAACTTTGAAATTGAGCTCTGCACACGAAGACCTAGATTACAAATATACATCAGGAAAAACAACAATTCTAATCATACCCTTAGGGAGCCCTACTGCAAACATTCCTCAGCCCGAAAAACAGCCATTGGCCATTACTGTCTGTTTCCAATGCCTAAGCCAATTTGGTATTCGTGCTGCCACTGTTGTTTTCATGCAATGACCTATAATGTTCCTCACAGGTCTATTGTATACCACTGGATCAAACTCCTTTTGGAGATCTATGTGCACCAGATAAAGATTTAAAACACAGTAAAACAAAGCTTCATCTTGTTTCTCAACACAATCCATTAGAGACTCAAGGTCAGAGATATTACACCCCTGTCACAACTCTTCTATTTAACTGATGCCAAACAATTTACCAGGGTTCTCTGTTGAGACAGTTTAATTAGTCCATTCCAAATTTGAACTTTTCACATATCTGAGCTTTTAAACCTTCTCAGTTTAATAAGCCTCAGATTTCTCACCAAACCTGGGTTGGAAGGTTTACAAATTAAATCATCCTGTTGATGGAACTTATCTTTGAACTGTCCTGGACTTCTTTGAAGACAGAAACTAAACTTGTTTTTAAACTCAACCCTGGCGACTTCTGAACTGATTTTTATTTAAATCACTTATGATAGTTTCTTCCTAACTGGAAGCAAATCAAATGGATTTATACAAATACCCTATCTATCTAAAACATGATTCGGAGATGCCGGTGTTGGACTGGGGTGTACAAAGTTAAAAATCACACAACACCAGGTTATAGTCCAACAGGTTTAATTGGAAGCACACTAGCTTTCAGAGCATTGCTCCTTCATCAAGTGATAGTGGAGGGCTCAATCCTAACACAGAATTTACAGCAGAAATTTACAGTGTGATGTAACTGAAATTATACATTGGAAAATTGATTGTCTGTTGAGTTTTTCATCTGTTTGAATACCATGATAATTTCACTTCTTAGAAGTGAAGCTATCATGGTATTCAAACAAAAAAAGACTCAACAATCAATTTTCCAATGTATAATTTCAGTTACATCACACTGTAAATTTTTGCTATAAATTCTGTTCCTTAGAATTGGGTCCTCCACTATCACTTGATGAAGGAGCGACGCTCCAAAAGCTAGTGTGCTTCCAATTAAACCTGTTGGACTATAACCTGGTGTTGCGTGATTTTTAGCTATCTAAAACACAACAGTATAAATATCTTTTCATTAACACTATACATGTCTACAATCACCTACTCTTTCACAAAATGCTGATTTAGTTGTTGATCTGGAAGGACCCTCTGACATTACCTTTTATAAAGAAAACTTTTCACCGAAATATATAATACCCATCTGCTTCTATTTTAAAATCCAAAACCCAACATCAATGTATAATAATTATCCACACTTATAGACTCATAGAGTCATACAGATAGAAACAGACCCTTTGGTCCAACTCATCCATGCCAACCACGTTTCCCAAACTAAACTAGTCCTGTTTTCCTGCATTTGGCCCAGATCCCTTTAAACTTTTCCTATTCATGTACTTATCCAAATGTCTTTTAACTATTATAACTGTACCTGCATCTGCCACTTTGTCTGGAAGTTCATTCCACATACAAACCTTCTGTGAGAAAAGGTGCCCTCGGGTCTGTTTTAAATCCTCTTCCTCTCACTTTAAAAATATGCCCTTGAGTTTTGAATTCCCCTACCCTAGAGAAAAGATCTTTGCTGCTGACTTTATCTATGCCCCTGATGATTTTATAAACCTCCATAAGGTCACGCCTCAACCTCCTACATTCTAGTGAAAAAGTCCCAGTCTGTCCAACCTCTCCTTATAACTCAAACCCTAAGTCCTGGCAACAGACTTGTAAATCTTTTCTGAACCCACTCCAAATTAATGATAATATCTTTTCTCATCACCCTTCTCCTGCTCTTAATTCATATGTTTGTATGTATATATGCTCATACGAACAATCCGTGTATAGAAATCACTACCTTAATAAATCCATCATCGGTTTGTACCAAGGATTCAAAAAGGAATTCTAAGAATATATTTTTGCCTGTATTGCACAACAGACTGAATTATGAACTCCATTCTTCTCATACCTATTCTACATTACCTGTAAAGTACAGATTGTAAAACAATAATAACCACAATAATTACACGAATGAAACAGATTCCACAAGACAGTTGTCCATATCCTGTCAGAAAGAATATTTACACAACCATTTGAGCCTCCTCCTTTCCTGCATAGGGAATTTACATGGATGATAAAGAAAATAAGACATAGAAGGAAATGGATTTCACACTGAACCCACAGTTTTTGCATCAAGGTCAATATGCATGGTATGGTGACTCAGTGGTCAGCACAGTTGCCTCACAGTGCCAGGGATCCAAGATTGATTCCTGTCTGTGTGGTGTTTGCACATTCTCCTCATGTCTGTGTGGGTTTCCTCTGGGGGCTCTGGTTTTCTCCCAGAGTCTGGAGATGAGCAGGTTAGCTGGATTGACCATGCTAAATTGCCCACAGTGTCCAGGAATGTGTAGGCTAGGTGAATTACCCATGGGAAAGTCATGATTATAAGGATAGGGTAGGGAGATAGGTCTGGGTGGGATGCTGTTCAGAGGGTCAGCATGGACTTAATGAGCCAAATGGCCACACTGTAGGGATTCCATTATACTGTTTCATTAGTATTAATGGACTTATGATGCAAGTATAAGAAAGATATTTAGAAAATGATGAAATGAGCTGTTGAAAAGCCAAAGAATGTAAAATTTTAGTTTTTAACCAACTGGTATGAGATTAAGTTTTTTAATTTTTCACAACATGGAAATGTCCAATTTTGAATACCTCATGATATTGGTTAACTGGATAATATACATCATTTCTGATTTTTTAACCAGAATATAAATTAAATCTGTTCATGTTTAAATCATTAATGAAATACTGACTTTTTTACAAAATTATGTCACTTAGAAAATTGTTATCTTGTCTCAATTTTGACCACTAGCTAAAAGCACTGCACACTCTGGTTATGATATTAAGCAGGAGGACATGCATTTCAAATCTCATGTTTGCAGACAACATGCAGTACTAATCACCTTGAAATATAGAAGAAATGTAATACAGAAGGTGCCTTGTTTTACAGCAGTTTAGCTGTCTTGATTGTTTTCATTACAAAGCTGCAGCATTACCTCATTTCCATTTCTTATTATTCCCAATCAATGCACAATCACTGATTACAGTGGAAATCTAGCACAAGGCCTGTCCTGCTGATTAAATTACTCCCAAAAGTCAAAAGAATTTTAAAAGGAAAAAGAAGTGATTCAACCAGTTGACCTGTTTCCGTGCCCTTAGGACAAATAAAGAACAAGAATCATCAATTGTGGTCCCTGTGGATGAATCAAACAATTGGCATTTCTAATGGATTTTGGACATACATTTGATTGGTTGTATCCTCATGCTTCACATCCTGATACCTAGCTAAGTGAAAAGACAGAGTTATGACAATGGAGGTTAACAAAGCAATTCAGATAAATAAGGATCATACTAATTATAGCAACTATTCATTCAATCTTAATGGTAGGGCTTGACAATGTTTTGGTTGTGAGGTCTAGTTTATTATTTTAGTCGGTGACAATGTATCATAAATTGTGTATTATTGCTTTATTGTAAGACTTTTATAAACATTGTTAAGCAGATTGATAATATATGTATTTAAAAATGTTGCTTATTTACAGATCATGCAGAATCTTTGCATTTACTAATTTTGCTCAAACATATGAACGCAGCAGATATTTCTTGTTTGTAGCACTTAAAATTAGAAAGGCATGAGACAAGATGGATTGAAACATTTTGATGAAGAAGCCATACAATAAAGTCAAAATGTAACTTCTTTAAACTGTCTCGGAAACTTATAATAGTTGTTAAGAATGTTTTAATATAATTTTAAAAATTTACATCAATTATAAAGGTAACAATTTAATTTTTTTAAATAATAAGAAATAGAAATTCATGAGACCTGACAACCCTTGACCTGGTTGCAGAACAAACAGAATAGAATGTGTGTCATATGACAGATAGAAAGACAGTGCTGCAAGGTAAGAACAAGGAAGACATCTTTACAAGGAACGACTGTATTTGTGAAATGCAGTTAAAAGGGACAAAAAGCTGATGATGTGGTTGAACTCAGGGTTGAGAATTGGATACTCCCACTGCTATGCTTCAGTTTTGTCAGAGCTAACCACACTTTATTAAACCATCAAGCTTATTTAAGGAGTCAAATAAAAGGAGTCTCTGGGGAATCTGACCAATCAAGATTGTTGTGATTCCACTAGGAGAAAGTGAGGACTGCAGATGCTGAAAATTCTTCAGGAATCCATTCCTGAAGAAGGGCTCATGCCCGAAACGTCGATTCTCCTGCACCTTGGATACTGCTTGACCTGCTGCGCTTTTCCAGCAACACATTTTCAGCTGTTGTGAGTCCACCTAAGGATATTCTGCAGGAGTATACCAGTTAGGTGAGGAACTCTGTGTTGTGTTACTATTGTTCAGGATTTACAGACCAGATCCATTGTGTTATGTATCAGAGACCAACTTGGAAACAATATCAGGTTGAATGTGATGCCATATTTGTGCCAGCAGTAATGAAAATGCTTGTAAATTCATGAGATAGTCTTTCTGTATCTGCATGTGTGATTTATAGTTTGTACTGACTACAATTTGTCTGTTGATTCACATTTAATTTATATGACTTCTGATTCACATGAAAGTAAATGTTGCAAAAAGTGAAATCTTGCTGGTAATTTCTTTAATTTCACAATAGTTTAGAGAATTTGGCTGTGTCAGTTTTACAGTTCACCCATAGGAATCATGACAGAGTTAATGACTTATTTCTATCATCCCTATGCAAATTTCTAGAAGTAACTAGATTTAATCATTGAGGTTAATTAATTTACAGTCAGAATATAACTCCATTTGGAAATTGCAGGGTTGAATTTGCCTTCTGAATAGCAACAACCACACACAGCGAGAGAAAAAAAAAATCCCCTTTCGAATTTACATCATATTTTGCCCAAACATTGATGTACATTGATGTACATTTAGATGTACCAGATGAGCAGCTGTTCACTGTAGCTGAAGCCACAATAAAAGTGTTTATCTTTTGTTTAATATTTAGCTTTCATTAAAACAAATAGTTCATGTAATTATGGGTGAAATGAGAGAGGTTAGACATTTCTTGGTATTATATTTTGTTCCATCAGCATTTCTATAATATGATTGTAGCATTTCTACTAAAGTCACCAAACGATTAAGTTTATCATTAACGTTTTGTGGGACAAAATTTAATTGACCCCCAAAACAGAAAGTGAGATTCTGGTACAGGTTTAAACTTGGCCCACTTCCTTTCAATGCAAATGTTGTGCTTGCTTATTTACATATTTGCAGGCAACAGCTAATATTAATTGTATTAATGAGTAGCTCCATAACTCATCAAAATACGCAAAACAAAATAGGTGAGGCTCACTCAAAGTTGTCCTCAAGGCACAAATAAGATGGTTGGCAAGCTGTAACTAGGGGGGTGCCACAGGTTTCAGGGCCACAGAGGCCTTAGTTATTTACAATCTATATGAATGACTTGGATGCAGGGATAGAAGGTACTATGACCAAATTTATGGATGATACTAAAATAGTGTTAAAGTAAGTTGCAATGAAGTCATAAGAAATTTATAAGTGGATATGTGTAGATTAAGTGAATGGGTCAAAATTTTGTTGATGATGTTTAACATGGATAAGTGTGAGGTTATCCATTTTGGTTAGAAGAATAAAAATGAATTTGTTATCTAAAAGGAGAGAAACCTCAAAATGCTTTGGTGCAGAGGCATGTGAGGGTCCTCGTGCATGAATTGTATGAAGCTAATACAGAGGTACAACAGGTAAAAAGGATGGCAGATGGAGTTTTGGCATTTAGTGCTAAAGGAATGGAGTGTAAAAATAGTAGAGTATTGATGCAATTGTACAAGGCATTGATGACACTGCATCGGGAAAACTGCATAAAGTTTTGGTCTTCTTACGTAAGGAAGAAATTTAATTGCCTTGGAGGCAGTTCAGAGGAGGTTTGCTAGATTGATTCCACAGATGAGTGGGTTGGCTTATAAAGAGAAATTCAGCAGTTTAGAAATATAAGAGGAGATCTAATTGAGATATAAAAGATGCTAAAGGGAATTCACAAAGTCGACATAGGATGTTTCCCCATATGGGCAATCTAGAATGACAATGTATAGTTCGAGGACAAGGGGTAACAATTTGAAACAGAGATGGAGAGAGACTATTTCTCTCAAAGTGTTGTTAATCTGTGGCATTCACTACCCCAGAGTGCAGTGGATTCTGGGACACTGAGTAAATTTTAGGAGAAGAGAGACAGATGTTCAAAGTTTGGGAGAAGATTTGTAGCTTGGGTGCTCAGTGCTGTGGTTCTGTTCGCCGAGCTGGGAATTTGTGTTGCAGACATTTCGTCCCCTGTCTAGGTGACATCCTCAGTGCTTGGGAGCCTCCTGTGAAGTGCTTCTGTGATCTTTCCTCCAGCATTTATAGTGATTTGTACCTGCCGCTTCCGCTTGTCAGTTCCAGCTGTCCGCTACAGTGGCCGGTATATTGTGTCCAGGTCGATGTGCTTATTAATAGAATCTGTGGATGAGTGCCATGCCTCTAGGAATTCCCTGGCTGTTCTCTGTTTGGCTTGTCCTGAAGAAGGGCTTATGCCCGAAACGTCGATTCTCCTGTTCCCTGGATGCTGCNAGTGGCTGTTGGTTTGTGTGCTGTTATGGGTCCTAGTGGTCGCAGTAGTCTGGCTGTCAGTTCAGAAATGTTTTTGATGTATGGTAGTGTGGCTAGTCCTTTGGGTTGTGGCATGTCCTCGTTCCGTTGTCTTTCCCTTAAGCATCGGTGTCCGCTGCAGTGGACCACTAGAAGTGGCAACCAGAAGTGGCAGGTACAAATCACTATAAATGCTGGAGGAAACATCACAGAAGTGCTTCACAGGAGGCTCCCAAGCACTGAGGATGTCACCTAGACAGGGGACGAAACGTCTGCAACACAAATTCCCAGCTCGGTGAACAGAACCACAACAAGAGAGACAGATTTTTAATTAGTAATGTGTTAAAGGTTTATGGAGAGTGGGCACGTAAGTGAAGTTTAGACCAAGATGAGATCAATCATAATCATATTAAGTAACAGAGCAGGCTCAAGGGGCTAAATTGTCTATTCCTGCTTTAAGTCCTTATATTCCTATATTCTTATGAACTGGAGATAGTTTATACTGATTTTATAGTCAGATAAATTGTTCACAAACAGCTCAGGCAGAAAGAGGCTGCTGGGTTGGTTCCCACTTCCTCCCCCCATTTTCCCTTGCTCTTTCCCTTCTCAGTATGCTTTGCATGGTCAGGAAGGAGAGATCTTGTCCAGAGTGAGACACAGCCCAATTGAGTATCTCATTCAGGGAATTTTGGAGGCAGCATGGGAATAGAACAGGATAAATTGAAACCCAGGATCAGAATTCCAGCACAAAACTAGGAGTGAGAACACAGGAAAACTGCAAGTTCATTGCTTATTAATAGCTACTAATTGGATTATGTACGTAAGGTTATTTCCAGATTGAAGGAATTGGAGAAATATTTAGAGGCTGCAAACTAAAGGACCAATAAGACTTTTCTTAAAAATCAAATCAAGGGCTAAGGAAATAAAATAGAGATGCAAGGCCAGGAAATGTGTTGCATCTGTAAGACATGGAAGCTGGTGGACCTTATTGTGGTTTGTAGTGACCACATCTGTAGCAAATGTTGGTTGCTCAAGGAACTCCAGCTCAGATTTAATGAACTGGAGTCTGAGCTTTGAACACGGTGCCATATCAGGGATGGGGAGAGTTATCTGGATGCTGTGTTTTTGGAGGTAGTCCATAAAACCCTTTAGATTAACTACTTCAAATTCAGTCAGTGGTCAGGAACAGATGGGTGTGACTACAAGTGAGACAGGTGGAGCGATCCAGGGGGTAGTGCTAAAGGAGCCTCAGCCCTTGAGCTGGTCGAACAGGTCTAAGATTCTTACTCCCTATGTGGATGGGAGTCAGAGCTGAAGGAAGGATGAGCAAACTGACGATAGCACTATGGTACAGAGAGCCATTCAAGAGGAGGGAGAAAAGAGAAATGTAGTTGTAACCAGGGATAGTGTAGTCAGGGGAATAGACACTGCTTTCTATGACCAGGATCAAGATTCGCAAAGGCCTTGTTTTCTGCCTGGTGCCCGGATTCAGGATATCTCATTTGGGCTGCAGGAGAACTTGGGGTAAGAGGGGAAAGATCCAGTTGCTGTGGTCCACATTGGCACCAACGATACAGGTAGAAAGAGGAAAGAGGATTGCTGAGGGATTATGAGCCACTCAGGGATAAATGAAAAGGCAAAACCAAAAGTTAATAATCTCTGGATTGCTCCCCAAGCTACAAGTTAATTGGCACAGTATCAAAATATTCAAGAAGTAAATATTCAAAGATTAGTGTGGGAGAAATGGGCTCGAAGTCACGAGGTATTGGCATCAGTACTGAGGAAAAAGGGAGCTGTTCCAATCGGACAGGCACCACCTGAATCATGCTGGGACCAGGATCCTAGCGAATCACATAACTAGGGCTGTGGATATGACTTAACACTAAATAGTGGGGGTGGGGGTGAGACAGACATTGAGTTGCAGGGAAAATCATAGAAAAAGTTAAAATGGGGAATAGCTCAGCAAAGGTCATTAAAGTTTCCAGTAAAGGACAGAGAGTGTGGAAAGGATCAGGAATTTAACTTCAGGCACAGCAGTTAAGGGAACAAATATGGGTAGGGGAGCATCAACACTGAGGATGTTGTACTTAACTGCATGGAGTATATGGAGCAAGATAAATGAGCTTGTAACAGAGTGAAATTGGCAGGTACAATACTGTTGGCTGTAAGCGGATCCGAGCTGGGAACTGAATATCCAAAGATACACGCCCTATCAAAAGGACAGGCAGATGGGTGGTGGCGGGGAGTTGCCTTGTTAGTAAGAAATGAAATTAAATTGATGGAAAGAAGTAGCAAAGGGTTGGAAGGCATAGAATCTGTGGTACAGTCGAGTGAAAAAAGACCCTGATGGGAGTTATGTGCAGGCTTTCCAGTGGTAGTCAGGATGTGGAGCAGAAAATAAATCAGGAGGTAGAAAAGGCATGTAATGAAGGCACTATTATAATAATTCTGAGAGATTTCAATGTGCAAGTAGACTGTTAGTGAATCCCAAGGAAAGGCATTTGTGGAATGTCTATGAGATTTTTTTTGGAGCACCTTATGATATAGCCCACTAGGGAAAGGGCAATTCTGGATTTGGTGGTGTGTAATGAGGCAGACTTGATTTTGAAGCTTAAGGGGATGAAACTCTGAGGGTCAGTGATCATGATATGATAGAATTCACCCTGCAGTTTGAGAGGGAGAAGGTGGAATCAGATTTAACAGTAATATAATTGAGTAAAGGCAACTACAACGACATAAGGGAGGAGCTGGCCAGAGTTGATTGGAAGGGGAACCAAGCAGGGGAGATGGCAGAGCAGCAATGGCAAGAGTTTTGAGGGGTAAATTGAGAGGCACAGCAGAAATTCATCCCAAGGAAGAAGAAACACACTAAGGGGAAGATAGTCATAGAGATGTACAGTATGGAAACAGACCATTCGGTCCAACCCGTCCATGCCGACCAGATATCCCAACCCAATCTAGTCCCACCTGCCAGCACTAGGCCCATATACCTCCAAACCCTTCCTATTCATATACCCATCCAAATGCCTTCTAAATGTTGCAATTATGTAGCCTCCACCACTCTCTCTGGCAGCTCATTCCATACATGCACCACCCTTTGTGTGAAAAAGTTGCCCCTTAGGTCTCTTTTATATCTTTCTCCTCTCACCCGAAATCTATGCCCTCTAGTTCTGGACTCCCAAGCCCAGGCAAAAGACTTTGTCTATTTATCCTATCCATGCCCCTCATAATTTTTTAAACCTCTATAACATCACCCCTCGGCCTCCGACGCTCCAGAGAAAACAGCCAAGGCCTGTTCAGCCTCTCCCTATAGCTCAAATCCTCCAACCCTGGCAACATCCTTGTCAAACTTTTCTGAATCCTTTCAAGTTTTACAACATCTTTCCGACAGGAAGGAGACCAGAATTGCATGCAATATTCCAACAGTGGCCTAACCATTGTCCTGTACACCCGCAACATGACCTCCCAACTCCTGTACTCAATACTCTGACCAATAAAGGAAAGCATACCAAACGCCGCCTTCACTATCCTATCTACCGGCGACTCTACTTTCAAGGAGCTATGAATCTGCACTCTAAGGTCTCTTTGTTCAGCAACATTCCCTAGAACCTTACCATTAAGTGCATAAGTCATGCTAAGATTTGCTTTACCAAAATGCAGCACCTTGAATTTATCTGAATTAAACTCCATCTG
>NC_057710.1:81012307-81017941 GCF_004010195.1 Chiloscyllium plagiosum | reverse complement strand
CATCAGGTTCACTGGTCTATAGTTCCCTGGCTTGACCTTACCACCCATCTTAAACAGTGGCACCACGTTAGCCAACCTCCAGTCTTCCAGCACCTCACCTGTGACTATCTATGATACAAATATCTCAGCAAGATGCTCAGCAATCACTTCTCCAGCTTCCCACAGAGTTCTAGGGTACACCTGATCAGGTCCTGGGCATTTATCCACCTTTACCCATTTCAAGACATCCAGCACTTCCTCCTCTGTAATATGGACATTTTGCAAGATGTCACCATCTATTTCCCTACAGTCTATATCTTCCAAATCCTTTTCCACAGTAAATACTGATGCAAAATACTCATTTAGTATCTCCCCCATTTTCTGCGGCTCCACACAAAGGCCGCCTTTCTGATCTTTGAGGGTCCCTATGCTCTCCCTAGTTAGCCTTTTGTCCTTAATGTATTTGTAAAAACTCTTTGGATTCTCCTTAATTCTATTTGTCAAACCTATCTCATGGTCCCCTTTTTGCCCTCCTGATTTCCCTCTTAAGTATACTCCTACTTCCTTTATACTCTTCTAAGGATTCACTCGATCTATCCTGTCTATACCTGACATACAGTAAATACTGATGCAAAATACTCATTTAAGTATCTCCCCATTTTCTATCCTGTCTATACCTAACATATGCTTCCTTCTTTTTCTTAACCAAACCCTCAACTTCTTTAGTCATCCAGCATTCCCTATACCTACCCGCCTTTCCTTTCACTCTGACAGGAATGTACTTTCTCTGGATTCTTGTTATCTCATTTCTGAAGGCTTCCCATTTTCCTACCGTCCCTTTATCTGCGAACATCTGCCCCCAATCAGCTTTCGAAAGTTCTTGCCTAATACCATCAAAATTGGACTTTCGGCAATTTAGAACTTCAATTTTTAAATTTGGTCTATCCTTTTCCACCATTATTTTAAATCTAATAGAATTATGGTTGCTGGCCCCAAAGTGCTCCTCCACTGACACCTCAGTCACCTGCCCTGCCTTATTTCCCAAAATTAGGTCAAGTTTTGCACCTTGTCTAGTAGGTACATCCACATACTGAATCAGAAAATTGTCTTGTACACACTTAGCAAATTCCTCTCCATCTAAACCCTTAACATTATGGCATCCCAAGTCTATGTTTGGAAAGTTAAAATCCCTAAGCATAACCACCCTATTATTCTTACAAATAGCTGAGATCTCCTTACAAGTTTGTTTTTCTTTTCCCCCCTGACTATTAGGGGGTCTGTAATCCCAATAAGGTGATCATCCCTTTCTTATTTCTCAGTTCCACCCAAATAACTTCCCTGGATATATTTCCAGGAATATCCTCCCTCAGCACAGCTGTAATGCTATCCCTTATCAAAAACGCCACTCCCCCTCCTCTCTTGCCTCCCTTTCTATCCTTCCTGTAGCATTTGTACCTGGAACATTTAGCTGCCAGTCCTGCCCATCCCTGAGCCATGTTTCTGTAATTGCTATGATATCCCAGTCCCATGTTCCTAACCATGCCCTGCGTTTATCTGTCTTCCCTGTTAGGCCCCTTGTGTTGAAACAAAGATTGGGAAGACTTTAAAAACCAGCAGAGGACAACTAAAAATCCAATAAGGAAGGAGAACATGAAATATGAGATTAAGCGAGGTAGCAATATAAAAGTAGATTACAAGAGTCTTTTTTTCAGGTATACAACAGGTAAGAGAGAGGCAAATGTGACATTGGACATCCAGAAACTGAGGCTGGAGAAGTAGTAATGGGAAACAAAGAAATGGTGTAAGAACTGAATAAGGCACTTTGCATTGGTTTTCACAGTACAAGACACCAATAGCATACCAGAACTTCAAGAGACACAGGGGCCAGAGGTGAATGTAGCGGCCATCAGTAAGAAGAAAGTGCTGGGGAAGCTGAAAGATCTCATTGTGGATAAATCACCCAGACCAGATGAACTACACTCCAGAATTCTGAAGGAGATAACTCAGGTCATTATGAAGACATTGGTGTTGATCTTTCAGGAATCACTGGAATTGGGGAGGGTCCCAAAGGACTGGAAAATGGCTAATGTAACACTCTGCTTAAAAAGGGAGAGAGGCAGAAGATACAAAAATTATAGGCTGGTCATTCTGACCTCAATCCTTGGAAAATTTTAAAGCCCCTTATTAAGGATGAGATTACAGAGTTCTTGAAAGTGCATGGTAATGTAGGGCTGAGTCAGCATGGCTTCATCTGGGGAGGTGATGCCTCAGAAGTTTTTTAGAATTTTTTGAGGATGTAACGAACAAGTTAACCAAAGAAGAGCCAGTGGATGTGACCTATTTGGATTTCTAGAAGGCTTTTGACAAAGTGCCAGACAGGAGGCTGCTAATAAGACAAGAGCCCATCGTGTTAGGAGCAAGGTATTGGCAAGGATAGAGGATTGGCTGACTAGCAGAAGGCAGAGAGTAGGGATAAAGTGTTTTCTTTTCAAGATGGCAGCTGGTGGGTATCTAGTGGAGTTCTACAGCTGTCAGTGTTGGACCACAACAATTCACATTTTACATTAAGGATTTGGATGAAGGAACTGAGGGTATTGTTGCTAAGTTTGCAGATGACACAAAGATAAGTGGAGGGACAGGTAGTGTTGAGGAAGTGCAGAGGCTGCTGAAGGACTTGGACTGGCTGGGAGAGAGGGCAAACAATGTGGCAATCAATTTCTTAGTTGACATGTGATCCCCACAAAGCAATGGTTTGGTCAGGGGGCATAAAATAGGTCAGGTGCCCAGCCTACAGCACTTCCACCCACTATCAAATAGAACCCCAAAACAAGCAATTGAGCAGATACCAAAATTTACCTGTTCCTTACTGACAAGAAAGAATTGGAAATGTTCAGTTCTTCTACATTGCAGAGCTTCAGTGGATGGCAAAGTATTGCATTTACCCCCCCAATCTGAAAGGAATCTGATGCACAAACATTAATGGTCTTATCATCTTCACAATCACTTGGAAAGTGATCCACTGACACTTCTGTCTATCAAAAGACAGTTACCGTAGGCATTAAAACCCTCATGAATATGGAGTCTCCTGTGACTTGAAACAGAACTGTCTTCCAGGAATACCATTTTGGACTTCTGAGTCCACTCGATTCCCAAATAGCAGGCGTGAGGAGTCAAAAGTTTGAATTAGGAGACACAGACTGAAATAACTCCAGTGAGACCGATATCCTATCACCAGAAAACAGAAAATGTGATGTGCTGACATTCTTTATTAAAAATCAAGCAAGAAAAATAACTCTCTTGGTACATTTATTTCAAGAATTTCTTGAAAAATAAGATTTAGTTCTTGTGACCAAGGTACAAAAGTCTGGATATTTGTCCTTGAGACCCAGCAACAAGTGGTCAGTATATCTATGAACTCCATTACATATCTTGTTGGTATATCATAGATTGAAGTTGCAAATCAAAGGTCAGGGGTTTTCTCGCACTGTTGCTATGTTTTGTGTTAAGGGTAGCAACAATGAGCAGCTGGAGACATTTTATGTGTGATAAGTGAAGGCTGTGTTACATCAAATGAAATGTTTTTTTCTCTCTGCCTTCACCCTTTCTCCTTTTAAATACAAGTTGTTAGAATGCTTTTATTGTTTAAGTAATGAAGTAATGCACAAACTCACTCAGGCCTTTTACCCATGTCTAAAGACATAACTCAGGAGGACAGTGGAAACAAATAGGCCAAAACCGGGCATGGGAATCATGATGCACAATTAATCTGTGTCTGTTTAAAGTATTGCAGGTAGCAAACAAACTTCATGCTATCTTATAGTTATAATTCATGTGACATGCAGTGCTAAATGAGCTGTTGAGTGCATTCCTTAGGAGGGGTTCCAACAAAATGCAGGGTTAGTACTACCTGAAACTAGCCTGCACTGCGAAAAGTTAGACTTAGCTTCTTAAAAGTGAGGTGCATTCCCAGCTGCAGCCGCAGCTGAAATTTGTTAAAGATCAATACACAACCAGGGAGAAAATGCAGAAATTTCATAGTAGGTCAGAAACCATCTCCCAGGATTCGTGGATGCCACACTTGAAAAGTAGGTACAGAAGATAGAGGGAACAAGAGTGGTCTTCTTCTCCAGGAAGATACTGAAAAAGGAATGGGAACAGGTAATTAGTTTGGCCAAGGACGTGGATGTAAGGCAAAGTTTTATCACACCATATAAGTGATCAAAATCAGTGAATGCATCTTATTATGATCAACATAGAGGTTGATAGCATCAAAAGAAGTCATTTAAACTTCCAGTTGATAGCTGAACAAATGACACAACAAGTTTTCTCAATTTAAGAATTTTCTAGTTCATTCATTGGATCTGGGTGTAGCTGGCTGGGCCACCATCTGTCTCTGGTTGCCTTTGAGAAGGTGCTGGTGAGTATCTTTTTTAACTGCTGCAACCCATTTGGTGTAGTTAGACCCACAATGCTGTAAGGGAAGGAATTCACTGTAGCAATCTGACTAAAAGCATAGAGCCTAAATATGCAACCTAACTATATTGTTTTAGGCAGGTTATGCTTTAAACTACAGAACATAAAGTTCCCCTTTTCCTTTGAATACAATCGAGAAAAAGCACTTCAAAGAAATCCTTTGCTTTGTCCTTTGTGGTGTCATTTTCCAAAACGTGGCAAAAGTAATTCTCAACTCTCAAGGATTTTCTTCCATTCTTTTTCTTTCCCAGCCTGAAAACTGTTTTTATCCCAGAACTAACTTTCATGGTAAAAGATTTCCCTTGCAGATCTGCTCCAGCACAAGCTAGGCAAATCTCCAGCCTTTTTCCAAATGCTCATAAATTGGGATTTTTAAAATTCAAATCTTTAAATCCACATTCCAGTACAGCTAACCAGTGAGGTGTTTGACTGGCAGCTTCTCCATCTCTCCAGAATACTCGCATATTGCCTATATCTTGTGATTTTACAGGGATATCATTGAAATCCTTCCCTCTTCAAACCCCATCTCAATGGCAATATGCAGAACATGAGCTAGGTATCCAGGTAGAAATGTAGATGGGCCGCACTTGAGACCCCAACTCTCTTTGATATAGGAATTAAATGGACAACTTGAAGCATAACTGTTTACAATCAATTGTTCTCCCTCCCTGGGACCTTGGAGATAAACAATCTAACCACTGTAAACATAGCTGCTGCAGCCATTGTCTCCACATGTGAACATTTCCCATCCAGCAAACAATCCAGTCTCCTTAGAACAGGTCACATCAATCCTTTCCTTCTTCATGATTTGGAGGTGCCAGTGTTGGACCGGGGTGCACAAAGTTAAAAATCACACAACACCCGGTTATAGTCCAACAGGTTTAGAACATAGAACATAGAACAATACAGCGCAGTACAGGTCCTTCGGCCCTCGATGTTGTGCCGATCCAAGCCCACGTAACCTACACTAGCCCACTATCCTCCATATGCCTATCCAATGCACGCTTAAATGCCCATAAAGAGGGAGAGTTCACCACTGCTACTGGCAGGGCATTCCATGAACTCACGACTCGCTGAGTAAAGAACCTACCCCTAACATCTGTCCTATACCTACCCCCCCTTAATTTAAAGCTATGCCCCCTCATAATAGCTGACTCCATACGTGGAAAAAGGTTCTCACGG
>NC_057710.1:81003750-81011551 GCF_004010195.1 Chiloscyllium plagiosum | reverse complement strand
CTTTCCCCTCGTCCACCTCCTTAGTCACCTTCTCAAAGAATTCAATAAGGTTTGTGAGGCACGACCTGCCCTTCACAAAACCATGCTGACTATATTTGGAATATATTAGTTTATTTGGAAGCAATAGCGTTCGAAGCACTGCTCCTTCATCAGGTAAGCAGCAGTCAAAAAGCTAGTGCTTCCAAATAAACTTGTCGGACTATAACCTGGTGTTGTGTGATTTTTAACTTCCTTCTTCTTGCGTTGTCTGTCTGAAGGCAGGCCTGACACACAAAACCACAACCTCCATTAATAGTGGAGCAAAGGGGCAGGTTCTGAATCCAAGCCTGCTGAAACAGGGGTCAAACCCAATGCTAACAGCACCAATCAAAACTCCATGAGTCCACTGAGCTAATCTGAGATGCCAATGCTCAGGGACACAGATTTTTATAGCCCTGCAGCAATTGGTCCTCCAACAGATTATTTAGATTGCGGAGATGCTATCCATGGGATGAATGGAGTACAAACCTGCCATCCTCTCATATGGAGTCAGCAGTCGGGCTCCTTCCACTGCCATTTCCCTCGCTATTGAAGCCAGCCAGTGAGCTCAGACTGCTGCCAACCAGGTATCATCTGAAACAGAGCCCAGAACTGGACCAAGTCCTGCTGCAAGCCCATCTGCAGTCTATCCTCCTTTTCACTTTTCTGCTCATCTCACCTGATGCTCCATTAGACCTCATTGCAGCAAGGCCTGCTTCTAAAGGTCTTGCAGCCCTTGTGCAGCCTCATTCCCTGTAGACTTTTACAGCTGTTATCAACTCCTGCAAATGTTCAGCTCCTCCACAGACTCCGACCAGAGCCAATAGAAAATAGCAAGCAACAAACATGGTGGGAGCACTGAGTCTCTTGCTGGACACTAGAAGAGCCATGCCTGCATAAGACAGGACATTGACTACAGCAGCAAGACTTCAAATCGGAGGCCTGATGTCCGCATTAGACACTGACTGACTCCACTAACTGCCTACTCTGTGCTTAGGGCACAGAATGTAATACTCACCAAAATGGCTCTCAGCTTGGTTTGAACTGGAATAAACATTATTTTTCTGCTAAACTAGAACCTATTGCACCAAAATTATCAGCACGACAAAGCTATATTATAGTCCTGCTGTCTTGGACGGCACAGTGGCACAGTGGTTAGCACTGCTGCCTCACAGCGCCAGAGACCCGGGTTCAATTCCCGCCTCAGGCGACTGACTGTGTGGAGTTTGCACGTTCTCCCCGTGTCTGCGTGGGTTTCCTCCGGTGCTCTGGTTTCCTCCCACAGTCCAAAGATGTGCAGGGTCAGGTGAATTGGCCATACTAAATTGCCCGTAGTGTTAGATAAGGGGTAAATGTAGGGGTATGGGTGGGTGGTGGGTCGGTGTGGACTTGTTGGGACGAAGGGCCAGTTTCCACACTGTAATGTAATCTAAATCTAATCTTATCCTTCAGAGGACAGTAGAGCATTTGTATTCAACAAAAAAGGCTTGATTTAATCTGTGAATTAAAAAGAATCAGAGGATATGCACATCTCACTTGCATTGATAATTATATACCTTTTTACTTTAAATTATGGGCGGCATAGTGGCTCAGTGGTTAGCACTGCTGCCTCACAGCTCCAGGGACTGGGTCGATTCCAGTCCCAGGCGACTGTCTGTGTGGAGTTTGCACATTCTCCCCGTATCTGCGTGGGTTTCCTCCAGGTGCTCTGGTTTCCTTCCACAGCCCAAAGGTGTGTGGGTTAGATGAATTGGTCATGCCAAATTGCCCATAGAATTAGGTGCATTAGTTAAGAGGAATGGGACTGGGTGGGTTACTCTTCGGAGAGTTGCTGTGGACTAGTTGGGCTGAAGGGCCTGTTTCCACACTGTAGGGAATCTTAAAACAAAATTATTATTTAAAAGCTTCTTAATATGTAGCACATCCACTGACCAAAAATAAACATGCAAGGAGGCATATAGATTGTGTAAGTGAAAGAATTACCTTTACATTTCAACTCAAATCCTTGTACAAATTAAGGTGAGTTCAAATGAATTCCAAACAACAAATGAAAGGAAAAAAATGCTTTTTTACTTAGTATTTTAAAAGTATACATTTGCACTGCTTTATGAAAGTGATTTTACATACAGTCCAAAAAAGTCACTAGGCTGTTTTTTAATTCATTTGTGGGACTTGGGCATCGCTGGCTGACCAACATTGATAAACCCATCCCTATTTGCCCTTGAGAAGGTGGTGGTGAGCTGCCTTCTTAAACCGCTGCAGCCCACTTGCTGTGGGTTGACCCACAATGCCGGCAGGGAGGGAATTCCAGGGTTTTGATCCAATAACTGTGAAGGAATGGCAGTACATTTCCAAGTCAGGGTGGTGAGTGGCTTGGAGGGGAATTTGCAGGTGGTGGTGTTCCCAAGTACCTGCTGCCCTTGTCCTTCTGGGTTCTGGGTTTGGAAGGTGCTATCTAAGGATCTTTGGCGAATTTCTGCTGTGCATCTTGTAGATGGTACACACTGATGCTACTGAGCGCCGGTATTGGAGGGATTGGATGTTTGTAGATGTGGTGGAAGTGGGTAATGCAGATGCTGGAGATTTAGAATCAAGATTAGAGTGGTGCTGGAAAAGTACAGCAGATCAGGTAGCATCTGAGGAGCAGGAAAATCGACATTTCAGGCAAGAGCCCTTCATTAGGAATGAGGCTGGGAGCCTCGGGAGTGGAGAGATAAATGGGAGGGGGTGGGGCTAGGGAGAAGGTAGCTAAGAGTGCAATAGGTGGATGGAGGTGGGAGTAAAGGTGAAAGGTCGGAGAGGATAGATGAGAAGGAAGATTGACAGGTGGGACAGGTCTTGAGGACAGTGCTGAGATAGAAGGTTGGAAATGGGATGAGGTGGGGGGAGGAGAAATGAGGAAACTGGTGAAGTGCACATTGATGCCACGTGGTTGCAGGGTCCCGAGGTGGAAGATGAGGTGTTCTTGGGTGGGTGGTGAGGGAGTGATGATGGAGGAGGCCCAGGACCTGCATGTCCTCAGCAGAGTGGGAGGGGGAGTTGAAATGTTCGGCCACGGGGTGATGGAGTTGACTGGTGCAGGTGTCCCAGCGATGTTCTCTGAAGTGCTCTGCAAGAAGGCATCCGATCTCCCTATGTAGAGGAGACCACATCGGGAGCAATGGATATAGTAAATGACTTGTGTAAAACTGCAGGTGAAGCTTGATGAGTGTGTAAGACTCCTTTGGGGCTTTGGATGGAGGTGAGGGAGGAGGTGTGAGCGCAGGTTTTGCAATTCCTGTGGTGGCAGAGGAAAGTGCCAGGAGGGGAGGATGGCTTATTAGGGGGTGTGGACCTGACCAGGTAGTCACGGAGGGAACAATCTTTGTGGAAAGAGGATAGGGATGGGGAGGGAAATATATCCCTGGTGGTGGAGTCGGTTTGTAGGTGGTGGAAATGTCAGCAGATGATGCAATTTATTTGGAAGTTGGTGGGGTGGAAGGTGAGCAGCGGGGAGTTCTGTCCTTGTTGCAGTTGGAGGGGTGGGGTTTGAGGGCGGAGGTGCAGGACATGGATGAGATGTGTTGGAGGGCATCTTCAACCACATGGGAGGGAAAATTGTGGTCTTTAAAGATGAAGGTCATCTGGTGTGTTCTGTGGTGGAACTGGTCCTCATGGGAGCAAATGCGGCGGATGTGGAGGAATTGGGAATAAGGGATGGCATTTTTGCAGGAGGTAGGGTGGGAGGAGGTATAATCCAGGTCGCTGTGGGAGTCGGTATGTTTGTAAAAAATGCCAGTGTTGAGTCGGTTGTCATTGATGGAGATGGAGAGGTCCAGGAAGGGGAGGGAAGTGTCAGAGATGGTCCAGGTAATTTTAAAGTTAGGGTGGAATGTGTTGGTGAAGTTGATGAACTGCTCAACCTCCTCGTGGGAACACAAGGTGGCGCTGATGTAGTCATCAATGTAGCGGAGGAAGAGGTGGGGAGTGGTGCCGGTGTAACTCCAGAAGGTGGACTGTTCTATGTAGCTGACAAAGAGACATAGCTATGGCCAACGTAGGTGCCCATGGCTATCCCTTTTGTCTGGAGGAAGTGGGAGGATTCGAAGGAGAACTTGTTGAGGGTGAGGACCAGTTCAGCCAAGCGAATAAGCGTGTCAGTGGAAGTGTACTGGTGGGGATGTCAGGAGAGGATGAAATGGGAGGCTTGGAGGCCCTGGTCATGGGGGATGGAGGTGTAGAGGGACTGAATGTCCGTGGTGAAGATGAGATGTTGGGGGCCAGGGAAACAGAAGACTCGGAGGAGGTGGAGGGCGTCGGTGGTGTTCCAAAAGTATGTGGGGAGTTCCTGGACCAGGGGGATAGGACAGTATCGAGGTAGCTAGAAATGAATTCAGTGAGGCAGGAGCAGCTGAGACGATGGGTCGGCCGGAGTAGTCAAGCTTGTAGATCTTGGGTAGGAGATGTCAAGGTTTATAGATGTGGTGCCAATCAAGTGGGTTGCTTTGATGTCAAGCTTCTTGAGTGTTGTTGGAGCTGCACCCATCCAGGCAAGTTGGGAGTATTCCATCCCATTCCTGACTTGTGCCTTTTAGATGATAGATAGACTTTGGGGTGTTAGGAGGCGAGTTACTCGCCGCAGTATCCCTAGTCTATGACCTGATCTGTAGCTACTGTGTTTATGTCGTGAGTCCAGTTGAGTTTCTGGTCAATGGTAACCCAAGGATGTTGACAATGGGGGATTCAATGATGGTAATACTGTCGAATGTCAAGGGGTGATGGTTAGAGTGTCTCTTATTGGAGATGGGCATTGTCTGGCTTTTGTGTGGCGCAAATGTTACTTGCTCCTTGTCAGCCCAAGCCTGGATATTGGCCAGATCTTGTTGCATTTGAGCACGGACTGCTTCAGCATCTGAAGAGTTGTGAATGGTACTGAACACTGGGCAATCATCAGTGAACATTCCCACTTCCGCCCTTATGACAGAGGGAAGGTCATTGATGAAGCAGCTGAAGATTGTTGGGCCTAGGACACTACCCTGAGTGACTCTTGCAGAAATGTTCTGGAGCTGAGATGACTGACCCTCCACAACCACAACCATCTTCCTTTGTGCCAGATATGACTCTAATGTGGCCTTGATGTCAAGGGTTGTCACTCTCACTACACCTCTGGAATTCAGGAGCTGAGTGACCCTGGTGAAACCCAAACTGGGCATCACTGAGAAGGTTGTTGCTGAGCAGCTGCTGCTTGATAGCACTGTTGATGATTCCTTCCATCACTTTATTGATAATGGAGAGTAGACTGATTGGGCGGTAATTGGTGGGGTTGGATTTGTCCTGCTCTTTGTGTACAGGACATACCCGGGCAGTTTTCCGCATTGTTGGGTAGATGCCAGTGTTGTAAGTGTACTGAAGAGCTTGGTTAGGGGAGTGGCAAGTTCTGGAGCACTCATCTTCAGGCAACTGCCTCAGGCAACTGCTGTATGGAGTTTGCACATTCTCCCTGTGTCTGCATGGGTTTCCTCCGGGTGCTCCGGTTTCCTCCTACAGACCAAAAATGTGCAGGCTAGGTGAATTGGTCATGCTAAACTGCCCATAGTGTTAGGTGAAGGGATAAATGTAGGGGAATGGGTCTGGGTGGGTTCTCTTCGGAGGGTTGGTGTGGACTTGTTGGGCCGAAGGGCCTGTTTCACACTGTAAGTAATCTAATCTAATCTACTATTGGTGGAATGTTATCAAGGCCCATTGCCTTTGCAGTATCCAGCTCTTCCAGCTGTTTCTTGATATTGCATGGAGTCAATCGAATTGGCTGGAGACTAGAGGAGCCCAAGATGGATCAACCACTCGGTACTTCTGACTCAAGATTATTGCGAATGCAACAGCCTTATCTTTTGCACTGAGGAGCTGGGTGCCTCCATCATTGAGGATGGGGATGTGGAGCCTCCTCCTCCAGTGAGTTGTTTAACTGTCTACTACCATTCACTACTGGATGTAGAAGGACTGCAGAGCTTAGATCTGATCCGTTGGTTGTGGGATCGTTTAGCTCCGTCTATGGCTTGTTGTTTATATCATTTGGCACACAAGTAATCCTGTTTGGTAGCTTCACCAGGTTGCCACCTCATCCTCAGCTATGCCTGATGCTGATCCTGCACTTTCCATTGAACCAGGGTTAATCCCCTGGCTTGATGGTAATAATGGAGTGGGGGATATGCCAGGCCATGAGGTTACAGATTGTGCTGGAGTACAGTTCTGCTGCTGTTGGTGGCCCACAATTGACATGGATACCCAGTCTTGAGCTGCTAGATCAGTTCGAAGTCTGTCCCATTTAGCACAGTGATAGTGCCACACAACATCATGGATGTTATTCTCAATGAGAAGGCGGGACTTCGTCTCCACAAGGATACTGCGGTGGTCACTTTAACCTATACTGCCATGGACAGACCTTCTGCAGCCGGCAGATTAGTAAGGATGAGGTCATGTATGTTTTTTCCTCTTGTTGGTTCCTTCAACACCTGCTGCAGACCCAGTCTAGCAGTTCTATCCTTTAGGACCCGACCAGCTCTACAGTAGTACTGCTGCTGAGCTACTCTTAGTGGTGGACATTGAAAGCCCCCACCCAGAGTATATTGTGTGCCCTTGCCACCCTCAGTGCTGCCTCCAAGTGTTGTTCAACATGGAGGAGTACTGATTCATCAGCCGAGGGAGGACAGTACATGGTAACCAGTTAGAGGGTTCTTTGCCCATGTTTAACCTGAAGTCATGAGACTTCATGGGGTCTGGAGTCAATGTCAAGGACTCCCAGGACAACTCCATCCTGACTGTATCCCACTGTGCTCCACCTCTGCTGGGTCTGTCCTGCCAGTGGGACAGGACATATTCAGGCGTGGTAATGGTGCTCCCAACATAGACACAATATGGATGTAGGTTAGCTCGCGGTGCTGGACGGTTCATTTCCAGATGTTTCGTTACCCTTCTAGGTAACATCTTCAGTGGGCCTCAGGCGATGCACTGCTGATAATTCCTGCTTTCTCTTTATACGTTTGGGTTTGTTTGGGTTGATGATGTCATTTCCTGTGGTGAAGTCACTTCCTGTTCTTTTTCTCAGGGGGTGGTCGATGGGGTCTACGTTGATGTATTTGTTGATAGCGTTCTGGTTGGGAAGCCATGCTTCTAGGAATTCTCATGTGTGTCTTTGTTTGGCTTGTCCTAGAATGGATGTGTTGTCCAAGTCGAAATGGTGTCCTTCCTCATCCATATGTAAGGATAGAAGAAGGGCCTGTGCCCGAAACGTCGAATCTCCTGATACCTGGATGCTGCCTGACCTGCTGTGCTGTTCCAGCAATAAAGTTTCAACTTTGATCTCCAGCATCTGCAGACCTCACTTTCTCCTCATATGTAAGGATACTAGTGTGAGAGGGTCATGTCATTTTGTGGCTAGTGGTGTTCATGTTGGGTGTTTACTATAGACCCACCAATAGCAGCAGAGATGTGGAGAAACAGATTGGGAAACAGATTTTGGAAAGGTGCAGAAGCCACAGAGTAGTAGTCATGGGCGATTTCAACTTCCCAAATATTGATTGGAAGCTCTTTAGATCAAGTAGATTGGATGGGGCGGTGTTTGCGCAGTGTGTCCAGGAAGCTTTTCTAACACAGTATGTAGATTGTCCGACCAGAGGGGAGGCCATATTGGATTTGGTACGTGGTAACGAACCGGGACAAGTGATGGGCTTGTTAGTGGGTGAACATTTTGGTGATGGTGACCACAATTCTGTGACCTTTCACCTTGGTTATGGAGAGAGATAAGTGC
>NC_057710.1:80994610-81001561 GCF_004010195.1 Chiloscyllium plagiosum | reverse complement strand
GGGGAGATGTTAGGGGTGGGTTCTTTACCCAGAGAGTGGTGGGGGCATGGATTGCGCTGCCTGTGGGAGTGGTAGAGTCAGAATCATTGGTGACCTTTAAGTGGCAATTGGATAGGTACATGGATGGGTGCTTAAGCTAGGACAAATGTTCGGCACAACATCGTGGGCCGAAGGGCCTGTTCTGTGCTGTATTGTTCTATGTTCTATGTTCTATGTATCCTGGTGGTTAGTTTCCTGCCTGTTTGTCCAATGTAGTGTTTGTTACAGCTCTTGCACGGTATTTTGTAAATGACATTAGATTTGCTTGTTGTCTGTTTAGGGTCTTTCAAGTTCATTAGCTGCTGTTTTAGTGTATTGGTGGGTTTGTGGGCTACCATGATGCCAAGCAGTCTGAGTAGTCCGACAGTCATTTCTGAGCTGTCTTTGATGTAGGGAAGAGTGGCTAGGGTTCCTGGATGTGTTTTATCTGCTTGTTTGGGTTTGTTGCTGAGAAATCGGCGGACTGTGTTCATTGGGTATCATCAGTCTATGCATCAGAAAATTAACAGAAAATCATTGGGACTGTAAACTTGCAATTTCCAAATGTCACTTCCTTTGGGTAAAGTTCTATGCCAGACTTAATAACCGTAAAATTAATCTTTACTTGTGAGCATCAAATGCTCCCACATCAAGCATAGTGTGGGTTGCAGGCAGAGCAAAGCTTCCTGTATTCTGTGCTGTACTTTAATCTCAGTCTCAAAGTGCACATCCTACATGACTGATTTGATATTTCCACTCCCATTGCTAACCATCCTGCACTGAATTGGAATCCAGGTCTGAGAGTTGAAAGCTTTATGCACTCATCCATAATCCCACATAATTCTCCACAGTTGAACTTCAATAGGAATTGAAGATAATACATGCAGGATGCAGACCTTTCTATTCATCTGTGATAGTTTTTATACTGCATTTCTGAGTGAACAACAACAGTTTACAACTTAGAGTGGGATCATGATTTCAAGATGCTGGTGTTAGACTGGGCTGTACAAAGTTAAAAATCACACAACATCAGGTTGTGGACCACCTGATGAAGGAGCAGCTAGTGCTTCCAATTAAACCAGTTGGACTATAACCTGGTGTCGTGTGATTTTTAAATGGGATCATTCAGGTTAGTGCATTGTGCCTGCTCAATGATACAGTAATCAGAAAGTAGTCCCAGCAAGCTACTTTCTTCCCATGGCCATGCATCATCATAAGTGATTCATTTATTATCTTCAAATTTCAATGTCCAAACTTGTGTACCATAATCCATTGTGTACCATAACTGCATTGCACATGACAGCACTTTTCAAAACCATGACCTTTGCCACCTTGAAGGAAAGAACAGCAGATACATGAGAACATCACCATCTCGAAGATCCCCTCCAGACAACACACAATCCTGAGTTGGAACTAAATCATTGTTTCTTAGCTGTCACTGGATCAACACCCTAGAACTTCAGTCCTAATAGCTCTGTGGGTATTCCTACCCTTCAAGTCTGCAGCAATTCAAGAAGGCAGATCAGTACCACCTTCGTGTGGTGGTTAGGGATGGGCAAAGAATGCTGGCCTAGCCAGTGATGCCCATAAGCCATGAAAGAGAAGCACACCATCCCATTTTGACTTTGTCAAAGTAACCAATCTGACAGCAATGTAACAAGCCCTGACTACACCACATTAATCAAGACTAATAATTTCACACTAACACATTGCGATAGACTGGTTAGCAAATTAGATTGCATGGAATCCACGGAAAGCTAGCCATTGGCTCAAAGGTAGGAGACAGAGGTGGTGGAATGTTGTTTCAAAAAAACAAGAACAAAGCAAATTACAGCATAGGAACAGGCCCTTCAGCCCTCCAAGCCTGCGCCAATCTAGATCCTCTGTCAAAACTGAAACCTATTTTCTAAGGATCTTTATCCCTCTGCTTCCTGCCCTGAATAAGCTGGGACTATTTTCTTGGATTAAGGTCTGTAACCAGTGGTGTGCCATGAGGATCGGTGCTTTTTGTCATTTATATAAATGATTTGAATATGAATGTAGAAGGTATGGCTAATAAGTTTGCAGATGACACTAAAATTGATGGTATAGTGGACAGGGAACAAGTTATCTCAGAGTACAACTGGAGCTTAATCAGATGGGCCGATGGGCCAAGGAGTGGCAAACAGAGTTTAATTTAGATAACTGTGAGGTGCTGCATTTTGGAAAGGCAAATTGGGGCAGGGCCACTTAATTTTAGGGTCCTGGAGAGTGTGCTGAACAAAGAGTCCTTGGGGTACAGGTTCATAGCTCCTTAAAGATGGAGCCGCAGGTAGACAGGATAGTGAAGAAAGCATTTGTTTTGCTTGCCTTTATTTGTCAGTACATTGAGTATTGGAGTGGGGATGTCATGTTGCGACTGTATGGGACATTGATTAGGCCACTTTTGGAATTCTGCATGCAATTCTGTTCTCCCTGTTGTAGGAAAGATGTTATTAAACCTGAAAGGATGCAGAAAAGATTTACAAGGATGTTGCCAGGATTGGAGGAGGAGCTAAAGGAAGAGACTGAATAGGCTGGGACTATCTCCCCTGGAGTGTCAAAGGCTGAGGGGTGACCTTCTAGAGGTTTGTAAAAACATAAGGTATATGCATAGGGTGAGTGGCCAAGGTCTTTTTCCCAAGGTCAAACAGTCCACATCTAGAGGGCATAGATATAAAGGGTGAGAGAGAAAAGATTTAAAAGGGACCTAAGGCGCAACTTTTTCGCACAGAAGGTGGTGTGTGTATGGAATGGATTTCCAGAGGAAGCAGTACAATTACAACATTTAAAAGGCATCTGGATGTGTATATGAAAAGGAAGGGTTTAAAGGGATGTGGGACAAATGCTGGCAAATGGGACTAGATTAATTTTGGATATTTGGTCAGCATGGATGAGTCAGACTGAAGGATGTGCTTCTGCACTGTATGGCTCTATGATTCTATATCAGACTAATCCACTGCACTTGTATTACAATAAACCATTCTGGTTACACAAAACCATTCCAAACTTAATACATGATGCACCTGACACTAGACCCACACCTCTGACCAAAACTCAAACGCCATATCCAACACTCCACTAACCAGTCTGCACTAATTCACATGAATTGCTTCAATCCATCAAATTAGCCCAATTTATCCTTCATTGAATACACTAACCTATAGGGAAATATTATCAACTTGCTGTTCCAGCATATAACTACTGTTGCTGATGAACCTTCATTTATACTCCACTGACTGATTTTCATTTCCATTGAAGACTGTCAAAAGACAAATCATATGAGTTGCGAGGAGACAGGTAAACTGCTCGGCTAGTTATATACCCAGCACCTAGATGAAAATATACTCCATTATGTCCACAAATAAATCAGCTGACACTCATATTAAGCCACCTGTCCAGACTAATTTCAAGAACATTGACTACACTGCAGTAATCTGTGATTTGATAAACCTTCCTGACATTACTGCACACATTCCTACTTCTACAATGAGACCAGTCAAGTACTTTTGAACACATTGAATAGAGACCTGTGCATTCCATTCCTGTTGCCGACCACCATTGCTATTAACTGGGCCTCTGTCAGCAAAATTATTGTATCCTCAATATGATAGCAAAACAAAAAAACTAAAATAGTAGACTTTATAATCTTAATAGGCAGAACTAAGCCTTAAATGCTATTCAGTGAGGTTGACTTTCCTAGTGCTAATTGCAGTCCTAAACACTCAAAATAAAGTAGAAGTAACCACAACAACACTTTGCAAAATGTCCCATTCTAAACTATCTTTGTTCATCCATAATGCGTTAATTCTCCAAGTCTTTTGCTCGAAGTATAATGACCAACATTTAAGTAATACTACTTTGTCCTATTATCTTGTTGTTAATTATAGGAAAAAGAAGCATTTGAATGTATTCAGTCACAAAATAACACCTTTATTTTGCCATTTCTTCACCATTGACCCATTGAGCATTAGAGTAGCCTCTGGCAAAGTAGGTAACATAATTAATAATGTGATGTTTACTCAATATACATAATGAAAGAATAAATGTTAGAATCTGTACTGTTTTTACTCATTTCTTGGGTTTGAAATTCCAGACTCATAGACAATTGTTCACTTTGCAAATGTCTGTGGGAAATTGTAACCCAGTACAAATGTTATTTTAAAATCATCAAAGAAATTTGGTTTTCAAAGGGTTAAAGTGCAGCTGACTCCCTTCCATTTCTTGTGGTCTTGTTAGTACTGATGAGTTAATAATTGGCTGGCGGATTTACCTTCTGAAGTGCAAGGCAGACAACAAAGCTTAGATTTTTTGTTTTTCTTCAGATTGTATGTGAAAGCCACCAGTTGACAAACACAAAAGAGCCAGACATCAGAGAATGATGGAATCTTGAAGAAAACACCTTGTTCAACACCTGCATTGCTTTAGTCGCCTGGGAAGAAACTCAGTCTGATTAGTCTTATGCACATGGATTGTTAAAAATCCTTCATCTTACTGAAGTAGAGGTGATGAAAATGTGAAGAAACCCATTAAACACATTAAATAGTAAAGAAGAAAGATTTAAGTTTTTACTGGAAAATGCAGCAGACCACCTGTTAGTAGGAGGACTAGATGGAGGCTTAGTTGAATGTTATTATGTTGTTACCTGCTTTCTCCAAAATGTAGTCACTTTAAACAAAATGCAAGGTATTGCTGCATGTTTAGAATATTAGGCTGAAATGTGCATGACAAAAGAGGCCAATAGAACAATTGGTAAAATGGTAAAATTGCATTGTGATAAGTTGACATCGTGAATTTCCACTGAAAATTTGCTTTAGACATTTCAAGTTAAAAAGATTGTTGAGAGGGAGGGCCTGAATTATAAGATCTTCAACGTGTTCTAGATTAGTTTATTAAATGATTATGTTATACATCTTCTTGTTGAAAGATAATCCATTTCTAGTTGTTTCACTTTGCTTTCTTCCCTGCTTAGATAAATTAGTAAGTCAGATTTCCTATAGCTGTATCTATTTTTATGTTTGCTTCTATATGACACAAACCATAAACTTCCTCCATAATAAGTCTCCCGTGGAGCATGCAGATGTCAAATCTATTTATTCCCTTCTTGTTTCATAATTACCAAAGACACTAAACATTCCCTCCAAGATAGTAATTTATGTGTACTTCCTCTGATCTAGTATATTGAGTGCCCCAGTCACAGAGCAATCTACGCTGTGATATGAAGACCAAATGCAGGTTGAGTGACCAAATGTCAACTGAGTACTCGAATATCTTCATTTTAACTGATATAATACAGACTGCCCTTAGGTCCATCACCAGGAACTACTTTCCCACCAATACTGCTCCCATCAAGTTCAATGAAAGCTATCGAAACAGCATCTCCCAGGCATTCCAGCCTCAAATCTAAAAATTGTTTTATGCAATTTAACTCTGTAGCTTTCACCCTTATGTATTTCAAATCAAAAGAGTCCAGATGTTGCCATTGAGACAAGGCAGTTGATAACTTGGGTAATCTTTGTTTGAACACAGTTTGATCAGTGGAGAAGGCACTCTTTGCGCTGTTGTTCTATGTTTCCTATCTTTCGAAGTTCTTGCTGCATAGCTACAGTATATTTCATTTTATTACAAATTAGCTAAACAGAATTTTCTCTGCCCCTGAACAAATACTGGCTTTGGTGAGAAATTTAGAAAAAATTGTCAAGTGAGGCCGTTCTCAATGTCAAGACCCAAAAAAAATCCCATTTTCCAACCAAAACCCCAAAGTCAAGATCAGGTCTTCATTAGTGAGTGGCGAGAGTCCTCTTAACAGGAATTATTGGTCATTATCACCCATATTACTAGCTCATCTCAGCTCATTAATGTACAAGGCCTCAGTCTGGATAAAAACTAGTTGCTGAAAGTTCCTGACATGAAGGTCTGAGCAGGTATCTGACAACTCAAGCTCACCATTTGCTCCTCCAAGCATTCATCTTGAACACCAGACACCAATACCTTGGGGCATGCTCCATGGGCAGCAGACACACTCACTGCAGGCCCACAAACGCACTGACATGTACCAGACTCAGTGCATCATCATGGCTCATCTCCAATTCAATTACGGTGATGCACTTTGGACTTTACCAACACCTTTTCATTGCAATGCTGCAAGGAATACTTTGTACACACCTACAAGCATCCATTTCACAGACTGATCACTCACTCGCTTTTTTACCAGACATTAACTTAGTGGCTACCTTGGTACATCTCTAATTGCCTTTATGCTTTTTGCCCCCTCAGCTGGATCTTAAAGGGTTACATTGTGTCAGTCTTACACTGTTTAGTGCAGACAAAGCTATGCAGCTTGTCACATTTGTCAGCATCATCAGTCAATTGGGTGGACGGTATGCTGCACAGAACTATCCTATCTCAGTATTCCACCTACTGCATGTGTCAGCGGCTTATACAGTAAACACACTGCATGTGCATCAGCAAAATGGCCATTGCTCAAAGTTGAGGGGGAGTTGCCCTCAAACAGATTCAGCTGGAGCTGCCATAAATCAGAGGGTTCCTGTAAACTAGGCTTCAACTGATATCAGTCACAGGTAAGGTGCCGGAAGATTGGAGGTTGGCTAATGTGGTGCCACTGTTTAAGAAAGGTGGTAAGGACAAGCCAGGGAACTATAGACCAGTGAGCCTGATGTTGGTGGTAGGCAAGTTGTTGGAGGGAATCCTGAGGGATAGGATATACATGTATTTGGAAAGGCAAGGACTAATTAGGGATAGTCAACATGGCTTTGTGTGTGGGAAATCATGTCTCTCAAACTTGATTGAGTTTTTTGAAGAAGTAACAAAGAGGATTGATGAGGGCAGAGCAGCAGACGTGATCTATATGGACTTCAGTAAGGCATTCGACAAGGTTCCCCATAGGGGACTGGT
>NC_057710.1:80992245-80994267 GCF_004010195.1 Chiloscyllium plagiosum | reverse complement strand
CTTCCTATTGGAAAGATGTTGTGAAACTTGAAAGGGTTCAGAAAAGATTTACAAGGATGTTGCCAGGGTTGGAGGATTTGAGCTATAGGGAGAGGCTGAACAGGCTGGGGCTGTTTTCCCTGGAGCCTCGGATGCTGAGGGGTGACCTTATAGAGATTTACAAAATTATGAGGGGCATGGATATGATAAATAGACAAAGTCTTTTCCTTGGGGTCGGGAAGTCCAGAACTAGAGGGCATAGGTTTATGGTGAGAGGGGAAAGATATAAAAGAGACCTAAGGGGCAACCTTTTCAAGCAGAGGGTTGTACATGTGTGGAATGAGCTGCCAGAGGATGTAGTGGAGGCTGGTATAATTGCAACATTTGAGAGGCATTTGGATGGGTATATGAATAGGAAGGGTTTGGAGGGATATGGGCTAGGTGCTGGCAGGTGGAACCAGATTGGGTTGGGATATCTGGTCAGCATGGACTATTTGGACCGAAGGATCTGTTTCCATGCTGTACATCTCTAGGACTCTATGACTCAGTCCAGGGTTGTGGAAAACAGTCTGTCTGCCACATTTTTAAAAAATTTATTCATGGGATGAGGGCATCGCTGGCCAAGAAGCATTTATTGCCCATCCTTACGTGTCCAGTGGGCAGTTAAGAGTCAACCATATTGCTGTGGAGTTTGGAGTCACATGTAGGCTAGACTAGGTAAGGATGGCAGTTTCCTTCCCTTAAGGACATTAGGGAACCAACAACTGGCAATGAATTCCGGTCATCATTAGACACTTCATTACAGATATTTATTGAATTCAGTTTTTTGCCTCTGACTTGCCTTTGTGAAAAAAACACTCATTTTAGGAGCCTGTTCAAAGTCCCAGAAATTTGCAGAAATTAATTATGATGTTTATTTCATTCTGGGGCATTATCAGTTTGTGGTACAATCTATTTCCCACACATTGCTTTCGAAATCAGTGCAAATTATTGTGAAAACCCAGACTGTTTTGATCATTTACAGGTGAAATCCCTTGATCTTTTGAAATTTGCTTATGTTTGGACAAGTTGGACTGAAGGGTCTGTTTCCGTGCTGTACGTCTCTATAACTCTATGAGATAGGAATCAGGCTCAAACAGCCTTCCAACTTGAAAAGTGCATCTTACTGGGTGGAAATGATCACAAGCTAATCCAAACTTCACCAAATGTCAAAATATTCACATGATGTCACATAAGCAGAACCCTTGCTGGGACAAAATTGCTCACATTGGGCAGCAGCTAGATCATTTCCTGTCTTCTTCAGATTTTGCCATGTATGCTGTTGGTAAATCAAGGAGAAAGTAGCTCAGAAGAAACAATGGGCCATGTCAAACCATTGTAAATGATGGAACAAACAGCCAATCTCCATAACAATGAGATTTAAATATTGAGTAAGAAACAGAGGAGCAAAGGAGAAAGGAAAGTAATAGAAAGGCTGAATTCAAGTTAGATCAGATCAGATACAGAAAGAAATAAAGAAATAAAGAGGGAAAGAGGATTTAATTCAGGAAAAGAGAAAACAGCACAGAAGGGAAGAGTAGGTCAAGCATTTTGAAATGTTAATTTAAAATGTGTTATAATTTTATGGTGGGATTACTACGTCTCACTGGAGTTAGCTGAAAGGTAAATTGGGTGGAGTATAGTAGCTAGGCAAAGTGAGGACTGCAGATACTGAAGATTAGATTCTGGATCAGTGGTGCTGGAAGAGCACAGCAGTTCAGGCAGCATCCGACGAGCAGCAAAATTGACGTTTCGGGCAAAAGCCCTTCATCAGGAATAAAGGCAGAGAGCCTGAAGCGTGGAGAGATAAGCTAGAGGAGGGTGGAGTATAGTAGCTAGGCAAAGTGAGGACTGCAGATACTGAAGATTAGATTCTGGATCAGTGGTGCTGGAAGAGCACAGCAATTCAGGCAGCATCCGACGAGCAGCAAAATTGACGTTTCGGGCAAAAGCCCTTCATCAGGAATAAAGGCAGAGAGCCTGAAGCGTGGAGAGATAAGCTAG
>NC_057710.1:80977634-80992213 GCF_004010195.1 Chiloscyllium plagiosum | reverse complement strand
CTCTACTGAAGATTAGAGTTGAGAGTGTAGTGCTGGAAAAGAACAGCAGGTCATGCAACATCCGAGAAGCAGAAGAATCGTGGTTTCGGGCAAAAGCCCTTCATCAGGAGTATAGTAGCTAGCTGATCATTTATAGACTGCTCGTAATAAAAGTTAGCATTTATCCCATGAAGATTGTAAAGATATAATGCAAACATTATTTAGGTACTGTTAAAGTAAATGTTATTCATGTTGCTGAGTGGATACCGGTCCCAGAATTCCTCCTTGTGGTATTAGCTAATCTCAGCTACAATATAATAGGAGTGCTACAATCATCTCAATACCCTGGGAAGCAAAATTCAGCAGTGGTACTTAGTTTTAATTGGTATCCAGTAGCCTTTGCTGGAAAGACCACATGTTTGGACATCGGGTAAGGATGGCAATCAGCTCATAGATTTGTACCCGGTAAATAATCATTGACTACACGTAAAGAAAGGCCTCTTGGTTTTGGTATCTGATTGGCAGTATCTGTTGCAGTGCATTCAGTTGCGTTATTAACAGGAGAGAAATTAATTGGGGAAAATACTTTTATGGCATATCTAATTGTCACTTTTTCAAATTAAACTGTTTTATTTCAAAATAGAAAATGTTTGATATATTGGTGATTACAGTACTTTAGGATCGGTTTAATAATTGCCATTTATTAGAACGATCACTGCTAAAGGATATAGCAATACAATGATTTATTCTGTTTCAACATACTAACTCTGCCTGCATTACTCAAGTCAGTCCTAATGTGACAGGAATTTTTACACACTTTAAGAATCCGACTAACATCATAGAACATACCTTATCAGTAACTGAGCAAAGTACCCTGAAGTGCTTTCTCAAAATGCTCCTCAGGAGAAAATCCTTGACATGTATTTCAGCAGTGTGGCTGTCTGTGGGCTCTGTAGAAGCAGAATTGTCCTATATAATTGGCAGGCTCTAAAGGACCAAAACAAAGAGATGAGGGTCAATGAATTCTCCATGGATGAGTTATCTTCCCCTTTCTGAGGCCCACTTCACTGCCATGTCAGTTGACAACTCCCAGGGGTACCTGTTCTCCATATCACATCTGGTTCTGCCAAATTAGAACAAAAAACATTTGCTCAGTCCCAGGCAAGACTTAATGGGTCATTGTATAACTCATTGAAACTGCAAATCACAAGCAGCAGAATGGATTATTTATGACACTGGAACGTTGATTCTTTTATGGAGAGAAGAGGCTTCGTTGGCTATGGGTGACATTGAATTATCATATTGAGTTACAGGTGCTGTAAGAAGCAGATAAATGACATTCAATGTGGATTGTGGTCAACTGACACTGAAGCTGAATGAATCTAGAATGACTTTATGCTATCATTCAGCTCATGGAGGTGTACAGGGAGCAAAGAGTATATTGAGACACTAATATATAAAGACCACCCAAATACCAAAAGCCAGCACTATGACAGGTCTGTCCATTAAAGAAAGCTATTGTCTTCATCAATTTGCAAAATATTTGGTTAACCAAATACATGTAGATAATTACATATACATAAAAGATCAGGTTGAAGTGATACTGATTCGAATGCATGTTTATAATAGACCTGTGTAGCGATATTAAGCAACATTATGTTTATTTTATCTAATCAGAAATTTTCTCTGGGTCTGTTTGCTATGATGCCAATTTTCCAAATGTTAAAGCTACTATGAAGTGCAAGAGCAAAGGCAACTGGAACCTCAATAAAAGACTTTAATCCTCAGTACCACTAAGTAAAATCAAACATCAAATACATGGTTAGAAGCCGAGCGCTTAAGCCAAATCCGAGAAAAGATTTTCAATGTAATCATCAAGCTATTCAAAAACCACAGCAGCATTAAAGGAGTAAAAGATTTAAAAAGTAGACTGTGCAGGCTGCAGTACATTTTCCCATTCACTTAAACCAGAAGCTATATTTTTCTGTCGATAATTCTAATTCTAAATAAAGTTTAAAAACTCATGACAGTTTAGTGTTTTAATGCATTTATTTTTCTCCATCTCCTTTTCTCTTGAAGGCATAGACCTTGTTACCAATCTCACCCAAGTAATGATTCTGTATATGTGAACTTACTGAGTGAATGCCAACAGACTATTCACCTGTGAAAGCATCACAGCCAAGGCTCTCCTCACTTAACCTCATTTGCATTAGCTATTGCAGTTATCAGAGTGTAATGAGGGACAGGAATCCTGACTGAATTTGATGCTAAGGTCAATCCCAGTGCCTGTGCAGTCATTCTGTTGAGATCAACTGCACTGACAAAGACTGAGGATCCAAATTGAGCTTTTCTTAGCTCCTTTTCTTAAATTTAGTTGGAAACATTCCTGCTTCTGACCCAGAAGCTCTGGGATCAATCACAGCCCAGGACTTAATGGCCACAAGAGATATATTCATAACGTGATCAGACAAGTTATGTTTCAGATTGTAAATCTCAGTATTGTTATGGTGCACAAGAAGCCAATCAGCCCAGCTCTCTGAGCACTTTAACTTAGTGCCAACCTCCTTCCTTTTCCCCATAATTCTGCACATTGTTCCTATTTAAATAATCATCTAGCGCCCGTTTGGATGCCTCAACTGAACCTGCCTCCAGCACGCTTTGAGGCATTTAACTCCAGACCTTAATCACTATCACCAAGATACAAAATCTTAGGTATAAAGTGGAAAAATAAAGAAATACAATTAAAAGTTCAACATTACAGTTCTTCTTAAGTCTTAGCCATGGGCCTTGATGTGTCCCTACAATGCCAATGTTGAGACCATCAGCAGCAAGGAGCAGTTGACCTGCTTTGAGTCCCTTCACCATGCCGACTGTTGCCATCTTACCTTGATAGATTGGGTGCCAATCAAGTGCACTGACTGAGCTGTCCTGATTGTCTGTCACGTTAGAATAGACTGGGTTTGTTTTCATTGGAATGCAAGAGGTTGAGAAACGACCTGGTAGAGGTTTATAAGATTGTGAATGGCATGGATAGAGTGGAAAGTATGAGGCTTTTTACCAGAGTGGAAGGGTTAATTACTAGGAGGCGGGAAAGTTTAGAAGGGGTGTGCAAGACAAGTTTTTCACACAAAGAGTGGTGAGTGCCTGGAATACCTTTGCAGAAGAGGTGGTGGAAGCAGACACAATATCAGCATTCAAGAAGCACCCAGACAAATACATTAATAGGAAGGGAATAGAGGGATATGGATCCTATAAGTGAAGACAGTTTTAGTATGAAAGGGCAAAATTTGTCAGTGCAGGCTTGGAGGGCCAAAGGGCCTGTTCCTGTGCTCTACTGTTCTTTGTTCTTTGTTCTTGTTCTCCTGAATCCCGGTACTTCAGTACACATGACAATAAAACTAATTCACTAATACACAAAAATTCACGATCACCTTCATCATTTGTTCCATCTACCACAAGCAGACAGTAGAAAAAATGTGTGGCTTCTACAAAATGCACCACAGCAACTCACCAAGGGTCTTTCAACAGCACATTCCAAAGGTCACTACCTCCACTACCTAGAAGAATAAGAGTAGGAAACTCCTGGGAATAGAGCTACCTGCAAGTTCACTACGTTCACTAATAGTTGGTCAAATCTTAGATGGTGACAAAACAGAGTACAAACGGGAAGTGGAAGATGGTGCACTGACAATAATCTAGCTCTCAATGTCAGCAAAACCAAGGAAGCCATTATTGACTTTCAGCAGGATGTTATTCATGCCCCCCTACGCATTAATAGTACAGAAGTGGAACGACTGGAGAGTGTCAAGCTCCTGGGGGTGGTCATTCACAACAAGCTTTCTTGGACTCTTCATGTGGAAGCACTGGTTACAAAGGCCAACAACATCTCGTCTTCCTCAGGGAGCTAAGGAAATTCAGCATCACGGCAAATACCCTTGCCAGCTTTTATAGGTGCGCCATCGAGAGCATTCTGTCTGGATGTATCACTACCTGGTAAGGCAACTGTACCATTCAAGATCGGAGACGGTTACAGAGAGTGGTGAACTCAGCCCGGGCAATCACAAAGGCCAACCTCCTATCCACAGAATCCATGTACCACTCCCGCCATCAAGGAAAGACCACCAGCATTCTCAAAGATCCATCCCACCCTGGCAATGTTTATCTACAACCTCGACCATTGGGGAGAAGGTACAGAAGCCTGAACACACGCACCAGCCAGTTTCGAAACAGTTTCTACCGTACAGTTGTTAGAATACTGAATAGACTCACAAATTCTGAACATTTGCGTGTACCTGTGTTTTTGTTTTTGCCGCTGTTTACCTATTACTTATTTATCTACGCTACTTAAGTATGTGATCTGCCTATATTGCTCGCAAGACAAAGCTTTTCACTGTGCCTTGATACACATGACAGTAAATTCAATTCAATTCAATTCTCTTGTCTTAGAAATTGACCATATCATTACTGTTTCACTATCACTTGTTCAAAATCCTGAAATCCATCTCTAACAGTACTGTGTGTGTGTACATAAGTGATATGGACTGCAACATTTCAAGAAAGCGGCTCACCATCAGCTTCTAAAGGGAAATTAAGGATGAGCAGTAAATGTCAAGCTTGCCAATGGTAGGACAACCCATGCAAGAATTTTTAAAAGGTGTATACTTGATTAAAATGTAAGAATATTGCATTGATGGTAAAGCACTCTACCCAAAAATTTGTTAGATTATTTTGCTCAAGACAAACTCCACATTCTTCATACACACATTCATTAAATAAATTAGGATTTAGAAATTAAAGGTGTGGTACATTTGCTGGAATACTTCAAATAGTATATGTATCTGGCACAAGGCCTGATTTACTGTACTTACTGATTTTACTGTACACCCCCCTCAATATTTTCCTACTCTAGTTTTGAACTAGTAATTATCCAACATTAAAAAGAGATCTGCCAGAAGAAAAACTTGCTCCAACAAGCAGTCAAAAACAGAGAAATAAATAAACCTCCAGATTATCAAAAGCCTGCCAGGCAATGCATGTCCATTGTGTCACATCTTTTAAGGTGCCAAATGTTTTGAAGTATGAACTCGAGCATCATACTCTGGACTTTACCCCTCAAAGTTCATTTTATTTCAAAAGTATACTTTATTTATAAAACTATCAATCAGTGCATGCAAATCTTCTAAATCAGTTCTGTACAAACTTTGCAGAGAAAAAGGTAAAACAAAACATTAAATTTTTGACATTTCTCAGATTGCAAACAAAAGGAGATATTTTCTACTTAACCAGGAAACTATTATGCACCAAGAGGGTCTGACAATCATTATATTAAGACCCTAGACAATGGTCTTGCGCCATTGTACCTTGGCAGCAGCTGCCCCAGGCTGCAGTATGTCCTTCAGCTCATCATCCTGGACCTTGGAATGTACCAATCTGAAACATTTGGTTCAGCACTTTACACTGGAAAATCAGAAAGTTTCAGGTAGTCCAAAGAGCATCTTTCACTGAGTTGATGATCCTTCAGGAGCAGTTGATTTTTGTCTCAGTGTGCATCCTGGGGAACAAAGCATATAGCACAGGGTCCTGCATCATGGACTGCTCAGGATGAACCTCGACAAAATCCACTGCATCTTTCTCCAGACTATCTTTGCAAAAGCATATTCCAGAAGGAGATGTGTAACAGTCTCTCCCACATCACAGCTGCTTCGAGGGCAGCATGTGGTGTACTGAGACCGGGCATGTATGAAGGATCTGGTGGGCAGCACCTTCTCACTACCAAGCACGTTATGTCTTGGTATTTGTTACAAAGTTGTGGCATTGACGCATTCTGCCAAATGATTTTGACAGTCTGCTCAGAGTGCACCCTCTCCTTTACACACAGAGTCTCGAGGACGCTATGTGCTGACCACTTCCTTATGGACTTGTTGTCAAAGGTACTTTCCTTTGTAAATTTTTTCAAGAAGGACAGGTGATATGGAATGGTCCAACTTTTTGGAGTGTCACACAGCAACAAGGCCAGTTCCAACCTTCACCACACAAGGACAGGTGGAACCTCAGTACATAGTGACACTTGGTGTTTGCATAGCGAGGGTCGACACACAACTTGATGTAGGTGCACATAAAGGTGGCCATCAAGATGAGAGTGGCATTGGGTATACTCAATTCCCCCCCAATCCCACCCCCACCTCATGCAGAGCTTTACGCATGGTGTCCCTACAGACATGGTCCATTGACCTTCAGATGAAGTGACGCAGATTCTGGGAATGGGCCAGACCTGCAGCACATACATTAACACTGAGACTAACTCACACTTGATGACCAAATTTTTACCCATAATGGAGGGGAAGTAGTGCGCCCAAAAGGCCACTTTCTAATTCACCTTGGCAATGCACTCCTCTAAAGAATTTGTGCACACCTCAGTCCCAAAGAATCATATTCCCAGCATCTTCAGGTAAAGGATCAGTTGGTCCAGTTCCTAAAGAACATGGCCTCACTCATGCCTTGATTTACCTTGGCTCCTGAGGTCAGTTCGAACTGGTCACAGATGCTCATGAGTCTGCGCACTGACAGTGAATCCAAACTGAAAATGGCAATGTAATCCATGTACTGGGAGATTTTGACCTGCAGGCCTCTGCTGCCTAGAATAGTCAACCCTCTCAGGCTCACATCCTTCCTGATGGACCTGGCAAAGACGTGAACAACACACAAACAAGGCAGGAGGGACTGGGCAGACCTGCCTGATGACAGATCTGATTGGGAACCTTTCTGTTCGCATCCATTGATTGAGACTGCACTAACAATGTTGGTGTATAGCAGTCAGACCCAATTTTGGATTCCCTCCTTAAACCATTTTGGAGAGCACATTCCACATGTACACAAGCAATATCCTGTCAAAGGCCTTCTCCTGGCCCAGGCTGATGAAGCGAGCATCCACTCCCCCCCGTCCTGCACATTGGCGATTGTATTCCCAAGGAGAGTGAAGTTCTGAGTGATCATCCTGTCTGGCAGAGCACAGGTTTGCTTGGGATGAATCACTGATCCCAGCGCACACTTGACATGGTTGGCAATGACCTTCGACAGGATTTTGCAGATGCCCTTTTGCTCAAATTTCAATGCAACTTCTGACACCTCGGAGGTATCACTGTCCAGAGATCCCTCAGTCATGGAGCAAATGTATTGTCCTGTGGAATTCCCCATTGACAGGACAACACCAGCTGAGGGTGGTTTCCGAGCTGTTGATTCATTATTTCATGCCTCTATTTGGCTTATGTTACACAATAGTAACTCGTTCCTTCTGTAAGACCCTCCTCTTAATATGATGGTTAATTATCTGCTCTTGCTTTAGTTGTGTCAGCACCACAATATTGATATTGTGCCATCATTTTTATGGATAGCTCTATGTAACCAAGTTATATATGCTGAGATGGTCATCCTCTTGATAAAAATATTTAAGTGGAAGTAAGATGAGTCTTGAAGATTTCATGTGATGTGACTGTGATTATTTCTTTTGGTACCTTGTTCTAATATGAGATTGTTGTTGGGAAATTATATTGTTGACGCACTGTTTGGAAACAATTGGTCTTTTTATTTTGTGAAAATGACTACCCTATGTTTTGTTATTGCCCCAGAGGGAAACACGTACTTGTTACTGTCATTTCTTGCTAGTCTATTCCATACCTTATTAAATTGGTCAGTCTATTGTTCTCCCCACTTTGCTGGAGTGATTCCCATTCTGAAACATAATCAGGGATGTGACACTGGAGTATCTCCCAGACTGAATTATGATGCATGTTTTTGGATTGCTTCAGTCTTTTTTTTTATCTCTCATCTTATAAGGATCCGATGTACAACTTGCATACTCCAGGATTGATGAGCAAATATTTCGACAACTATAACTCAAATAAGTTCATTGCAAAAGCAAAGAATCTTGTTCAGAAATCTGAGGACACGGTTTGTTTTGAATGCTTTCTGCTTAAGGTGAAATCCTCAATGAAGACTGTGAGGAGCTGTATTCTGTGCCAGTAAAAGTTGAAAACCCCTGCATTGCTGTCAAAAAAAATCCATCAACTTGTACCCTCCCCTTGACACCCTCTAACATGCCATATTGTCCATGTCCATCCCCGTGTTAGGATTACCATTCCCCCCCACTGCAACACTCAAGCCTGCCCCCACTACAGGATCACATTACAGTAGTCAACCATGTGACTGTGCCCCTCCTGTCACCATCACCAAGTCCATTCAGATCTTTAGGTCTCTCATTATCAAAGCAACCTGCTCTGTCACCATTAGATAGCCTAGCCCCTCCTCCCACCCTGTTACCCTGGGACTCACACCTTACAAGTTCTCACTTCCCCATCACTATCACTATCCCAGCCACTTCCCAGTACCCTTAACACAATACCAAGTGCCCTACCATTAACACCAATGACCCTTGCTGTTTAGACACAATGCTCAGCCATTATCCTAGCCTGTGAAATCTCTCTCACAAGTAATTGCATCAACCACATTTAGACACAGCCCTTTCACCATTCTCCTGAGAGACTCCCACCCTTAGCTAGTCAGAATTCCATCCTTGGCCAACTCTTTGACCCATGCCCCATGGACTCCTTCCTCCTAAACTCAGTTCATTTTCCATGCTTTGTGCAACTTAGACAACTGATCCTCGATCTTAGTCATGGTATGAGATAAGTGAACACTCCCCAAAAGTAGGTAAAGCAGAGTCTACTCCCTCCAAGTCCTGAAAATAATTAGCTCGCCTGCTGACACACCTCATTATGCTGTTGTGAATCTGAAGGCATGTACACAGATGCCTTAATTAGGAAAGAGAACTGAATTCTGGCAAACTGACCTTTTAATAGTATGCAAATGCAATGGAAGGGCCACCCTCTCATTTACTGTCAGAAAGCTTGACACATCTTTAAGGTTCTGAAAATATAATTGCCTTGCTATCAGGATTCTGAAAATTGGCCTCTTCCCACACAGTGAGGTTCCTGGTGGGCCCAGAGGGTGCTGTGCAATGTTTTGCTCATTGAGTTGAAATTCCTCATGTTGGCTCCATATCAATTCCAGGGTACTCTATGAATCCTAGTGACTTCTCCCATGCAATTCTCTGCTGCACACCCCGTTAATTATACATCCAGCCTCCAAAGTCAAGAGAAGTCCATTGACAATCTACTTCACAGAATAAGACCTGGAGGTCCTGTTCATTGAAGTGAGGCAAAGGAGGAGTATCCTGTCTCCCCAGAACTGCCAGAGGAGACCATGGCAGTAGATGCTGCCATCCTAGGCTGACATAGCTTTCTGGAGTTGTATGTTGTCCATGACCTGGAGGCAGGGTAATCACTCTACAAGGTTAAGTACCATCTTTCTGCTAACTCACACTCACTCTGACTATGCCACTACACCTACCTCCCACCAAGGCCCAAGGTGGGCACTCTCACTGCTGTAAGATGGAATCTTCTCTTAGCATCTCAAAACCACTTTATCCTCTTAAATTACTAACCCTCCCTGCCCATTGCACTTCCAACTCACTCACTTGGGACACATCACCACTAGTCCTGACTGAGAATGGACCAGTGACCTGACTGATTTCTGTGTAGCTCCCCAACTGATTTATTGGTAATTCCCTGAGTGGTTACACTCAATCTGCAAGACTGACCATGGCTCAATAAAGAGTGCAGGTTGGCATGCCAGGATCTTTGCCAGACATGGCTAAACATGAGGTGTCAAGCTGGTGAAACTACAGCTCAGGGTTACTTACATGACAAACATTCAAAGCAGCGAATATTAGACAGAGCTAAGGGATTCCATACCAACTGTACAGATCTCTACAGTCCTATCACATCAAGTTATGAGTAGTGGTGGACAACTAAACAACTCCACTGAAAGTGGTGTCTCCGCAAATATCAATAACTGGCAAGCCTAGCAGCTAAATGCAACTTCTAAGGCTGAAGCATTCAAAACAAAATTGAGCCAGAAGCACTGAATAGGTCATTCATCTCTGCCTTCCGCAGAGGTCCCTATCATCACAGATACCAGTCTTCAGCTGATTCAATTCACTCCAAATGGTATCTAGAAATAGCTAAAGGCACTGTATACTGACAACATTCCAGCAATAATACTGAAGACTTAATCTCCAGAACTTGCTGCACCCCTAGTCAAGCTGTTGCAGTACAGTTATGACACTGGCATCTACCCAACAATGTGGAAAATTGCCCGGGTGTTTCCTATATAACTGGAAAAATCCATCCCAATTACCATTCCATCAGTCTCCTCTTGATCATTAGTAAAATGGTGGAAGGTGTCAACAACAGTGCTACCAAGCAGCATCTGCTCAGCAACAACCTGCGCAGTGACACCCAGTTTGGCTCCCTAGGGCCAGTCAGCTCCTGACCTCATTACAGACCAGATTCAAACATTGCAGAAAGTATTGAACTCCAGAGGTGAGGCAAGAGTCACTGCTCTTGACCTCAAGACTGCTTTGACTATATGTGCTGCCAAGGAGCCATGACTAAACTGAAATCAATGGAAATCAAAAGAAAACCTCTTTAATGGTTGGAGTCATACCTAGCATAAAAGAAGATAGCTGTGATTATTGGAGATCAGTATTCTCAATTCCAGAACATCTCTGTGGGAGTTTCTGAGGATAGTGGCCAAAGCCCAACCATCTTCAATGGCTTCATCAATGAACTTGCCTCCATCACATAGTCAGAATTCAGGATGTTCACTGATAGTTACACAATGTTCAGCTCGATTTACAACTCACCAGCTATTAATGCTGCGTATGTCCAAATGCAGCTGGACAATATCCAGATTTGGGCTGACAAGTGGCTAGTAATATTTGTGCCATACATATGCCAAGCAATGATTTTTTTCCAATCTGACTATCGTTCCTTGACATTCAATGCATTACCATTGAATCCTCCACTATTAACCTCCTGAGGATTGCCATTGACCTGAAACTGAACTGGACTTGCTGTATAAGTGCTGTGGCTGTAATAGCAGGTCAGAGGCTAGGAATATTGCATTGAGTAATTCACCTCCTGACTCCCCCATTGACAAGGCACAAGTCAGGAGTATGATGAAATATGCCCCAGTTGCGTGGATGACTGCAGCTCTGATGGCACTCAAATCAAGCCTGCATGATTGAAGCCACATCCACAAACATTCAGTCCCTCCTCTGCCAATGCCTAGTGACATATTTGATTTCTCAGTCATCTCAGAACCAATTTACTCAGAGAAAAAAAGCAGTGCTCTGAAGGACTGTCTAAGAAGACAAACAAGGATTCAGAATTGGGGATTATGAGCTGTTATTGCATTGGAAGATATCTATTATACTTTTGGATTATTTTACACACGTCAATCACTTGGTTATAATGACTGCAACACTACCAAACTACTCTGCATACATGTCCTCTGAGACAGCAAGCTCGAAGCCAGGAATAAAGGATCCAATTGTTCATTCTCAAAGCTTCTCTGATGCATGCTAGTGTAAGACAGTTTGTGATTGCGGAGCAGTTAAGGAAGGGTATTGAGTAGCGACATAACTTATCTCAAATAGAATGACTAAAGGAATCTCAGTATATTCGCTCGGCAAATGTGAGTCATTGTATGCATAATCACAGGGAAGCCTATACTCTGGCACTGAATACAGGAAAATGAGGCAGCATTAGTGACTGTCAGAGTTTTGAGAATGAATATAACTGAAGGAGTATCCGAAGGAAAACAGCTCATGCAGAATCACAGTGACCAAACTAATATAAAAAGATCAGCTGAATAATTGCTGTTGCCTCTCCTTATGAATTTGCCACTTCTTAAATATGTGTTGTGAAGTAAATCATTGATATGTCATTGAACTATATTAATATAAAAATGTGGATGCTGAAGATCTGAAATATAAATAGAAAGTGCTGAAGAAACTCATCAGGTATGGCAGCACGAGTGGAAAGAAACAAATTTGAAATCCCAAACACTCTTCTTCAGAACTTCAGTTCTGATCCTCTGACATTTTCTGTTCTCATTTTAAAGATACTTATACTTATGCTCAGAATTCCAACATTGTATGTAAGTGGTATGCATGTGAGGTGGCATGTCTTTTAAAAAGTAGTCTTTTCCAGATAAAAAGCCAGTATCTGCTATCTAGCATAGTGCAGCTGTTATAAGATAAATGATTCAATCAGATGTATTAAATTGCAGGGAACAACTAGCTGAATTCCTTGCAGATAACATTCACCAAGCCAAAATGCAAAAGCTCAGAAATATTATAATAATTTTTATAACATTTGACAACTGCGTAATTATACTAATATATATTTAGTAAAGAAAGTTATACTGACTTTTTTTAAAAAATGGACATGATACCTTACAAAATGGCACCTGGAAGTCACATGATTGCTCTTGTTGGTTCACTGTCAGCCAAGAGGCAGACACATTGAAGTGTTAACTCAGTATCAATTATTCTTCAGGCAATGCAGTAGGTCCCTGAAAGGTATGGGATTTCAAAGATTCTGAGAAAACAGGAGATTGGAAGGATACCACATGAAATTCCAGCATAACTGACAGTGCTCTGGGAACAATTAAAATTAACAAAGCAACCATTTTAAGTTTTGACCTGTATGAAACAGGATGCGAGATGCCATCTTTCACAGAACTTCAGGTAAAGCCCTAGGAGATACTATCAGAGAGGCAGAATACTCAGCCAAATGGAACATGAGGAGAAACGAAAACCAGTTGAAGGATGACTGACTACTAAAGCAAAAACCTGCACTGCCATAAATTGATATCAAGGGCACTTCTCTTCCTCTCAGATCCTGTTCTACTCTGCACTTATGGAAGAAACTTCTAACTATTCAACTCTAGAAGCATTCCAGCTGTTGAATTTTGCCTTTAAGTGTTCAGCCCCTTTGCATCTGAAAGAGAACCTTCAGGCAAGTAACAGGCACACAATGATCTTGCTATCATGTTCTAAGTACCTTTAATTTGGGCCTACTTTTTATCTTTGTATCTCTATTTTAACTAATAATTATTACTTTAATAATATTTCTCCACAAATTGCTATGAAATAAATTATCCATTCATCTTGTTTAAGACTGGAGCTTTTTTGCTGTTTTCTTTTATTTGAACACTCAAAAAACTAAGTTAGAAGTCATACAACACCAGATTATAGTCCAATAGGTTTATGTGAAATCATAAGCTTTCAGAGCGCTGCTCCTTAGTCGAGTGCAGATACCTGTTGCACTACAACCTGCTGTTATGTGACTTCTGACATTGTCCACCCCAGTCCAACACTGGCACCTCCATGTCAAAAGACTAAACCAGAGTAAAACAAACCATAAAAAAATTATAGAATACTTTGTGGAGATGGTCATGACAATATTGCAAAAACTTTCACATTACTATTTGTTTTGTTATCCACTTGTCATGTATTTTACATCATTGTTAACTTACTTTCTCACTGATAACCATTATTAATACTTGCAGAAACACTACTGATGCAATAGAAGTAAAGTTAATCTTTATGACTGATAAACACACATTTTAGGGTTAAAAAATTATATTGAAAGTAATATTGGCAGCAGGTTGTGTTTAAAGGCTGCAGCTGAACAGAAGGGAGGAGTTGGTCTGCACTGAAATCCAGGTGACACAGCGTGGGATGTTAAAGTATAAAAGATTTCTTTTGAACATGTATCCATTTAACAAAAGGGCAGCTTGCCATCTTTCATTTGTGTACCTACATAATCTATCACATTTTAATAAAAATCTGTACATCAAATTTTAATATTATGGAGAGATCACATCTGTTGAGATGACTAGAGAAGCCCTGTAATTTCCAATGTGCTCTGATCCTAATCTAAAAAGACAAAACTGGAAATCATCGTACCTAATCCCCAAGTGTTCCAGCTGCAAAACCAGCCAAAGATATACAGATTTAGATCTAACTTCCAGCACTGCTCTGATTAAACCAGTCCGTCCTTTTCTATATGAACTTACTTAGAGCATTAGCTCACTTTTAAAGTTATTTTTTTACAATGGCCCAGATTTTGAAATCAGTGGCAAAAAAAAATAAGCTGAGAGTTTATTTTCCTTACAGATGCCCACAGATTTCCTCTGGACTTTTACTCTGGAAAAGTTCCCGTGCAGTATCCACCAGTAGCGAATTTTGGGAAGTCTAAACATGGAAAGTAACTGGCTATCTGATAATGTTACAGTCTCTTAGGAGCATTGATATACACAGAGCTCTTGGGGTGCAAGTCCAAAGCTCCCTTAAAGTGGCAACACAAGAAGATATGATGATAAAAAAGGTGTATGGCATGCTTCATTATCCGGGCTATTGGGTATGAAAGTTGGCAAATCATGTTGAAGCTATATAATATTTTAGTTAGGCCATGTTTGGAATATTATGTACAATTTAGTTCCCACATATGTGGAGGCTTTGAAGAGGATGCAAACAAGATTTATCACGATGTTGTCTGGATTAGAGTATATTAGTGGTAAGGAGAAGTTGGGCAAACATAGAGCATAGAACATTGAATAATACAACGCAGAACAGGCCCTTTGGCCCTCGATGTTGCACCGACCTGTGAACTATTCTCAGCTTGTCCCCC
>NC_057710.1:80964073-80977611 GCF_004010195.1 Chiloscyllium plagiosum | reverse complement strand
TATCACCCCTCAATTTGTAGTTATGCCCCCTCGTACAAGCTGATGTCATCATCCTAGGAAAAAGTATTTCACTGTCTACCCTATCTAATCCTCTGATCATCTTGTATGTCTCTATCAAATCTCCCCTTAGCCTTCTTCTTTCCAATGAGAACAGTCCCAAGTCTCTCAGCCTTTCCTCAGAAGACCTTCCCTCCAGACCAAGCAACATCCTGCTAAATCTTCTCTGCATCTTTTCCAATGCTTCCACATTCTTCCTGTAATGGGGCGACCAGAACTGTACACAATATTCCAAGTGAGGCCGCACCAGCGTTTTGTACAGTTGCAGCATGATATTGCGGTTCTGGAACTCAATCCCTCCACCAATGAAACTGAACACACTGTATGCCTTCTTAACAGCACTATCCACCTGGCTGGCAACTTTCAGGGATCTATGCACATGGACTCCAAGATCCCTCTGCACATCCACACTACCAAGAATCTTTCCATTGACCCAGTACTCTGCCTTCCTGTTATTTTTTCCAAAGTGCATCACCTCACATTTAGCTGCATTGAACTCTATTTGCCACCTCTCAGCCCAATTCTGCAGTTTATCCAAGTCCCCCTGCAACCTGTAACATTCTTCCAAACTGTCCACTACTCCACCGACTTTAGTGTCGTCTGCAAATTTACTAATCCATCCACCTATGTCTGCATCTAAGTAATTTATAAAAATGACAAACAGCAGTGGTCCCAAAAAAAACTTGGATTGTTTTCACAACAGTATCAGAGGCTGAGGGTGACCTGATAGATCGATATAAAATTGTGAGAGGCAGGGTAGACAGTCAGTGTCTTTTTCCCGAGCTTGAATTGTTGGGGGCATATGTTTAAAGTTTAAAGAGGGGGAAAGTTTAAAGGAGATGTGTGAGGCAAGATTTTTATACAAAGGGTTGTAGGTACTGGAAAGCACTGCCAGAGAAGGTGGTTGGTAGAAGCAGACAATATAGCCATGTTTAAGAGGCATTTATATTGACACATGAGCAGGCAGGGAATAAATGGATACAAACCATGTGCAGGCAGATGGAATTAGTTAGAATGGCAACATAGTTGGCACAGACATTGCAGGCCAAAGGGCTTTCCTGTGCTGTACTATTCTCTGTTCTCAGCCAAGTTGCACGAATTGAACCTTTCTACTGAGGCAATTGTGCTTTCCTTGAACTATTTCAAATTTCTTTATAGGAGAAAGGCTATCATTGCTTCTGACTCCTGTCAGGTGTCCTCAGAACTGTCCAAAGCCTTTTACTTTCTGGGTCGTTTAAATGAAAGTCAATCCTTGCGTGTCTTAAACCAAAAACAAGCTAATAACTCTCAATATTTATTCACGTTGTCATAAAACACCAGAATAAAAAAGAGTTATAAACTCTCTAAAGGGTCACTGCTCTCTAACAAGTACTAACTTAGGTCACTGTTCTGGAAAGACTGCCCGACTTAATTATTTTCCTTAAAACCTTCAGAAAATTATCCAACCTCATATGCCACTGTTTTCAAATTCAAACTCTAAAGGTAATTTATATTCTAATCTTTCATTACTGTAACTAATGGTTACTGGTTGAATTCTGGTTGAAGAATTCTTACTGAGCCATTTAGTTGAATTGTATTCTAGAGGTGTGTGCATATTTTGTGGAGATTTAAAACTAGGGATCATGGCACTGAGGCGTGTTCAGCAATATGCATTAAAAACTCTCAAGGAAGGCAGGGAACAACAATGAGAGGACAAGTAGAGAGCAAGAAGAGCAGTAAGGAAGAAAACAATAGACAGGTACACATTTTCGGAAACACTAGCACCAAAACATTACTTAGCGGGAACAAAAACACCATACAGTTTTTTTTCTTCATTATCTTAAATGTATCCTCAACATCTCTTGACAGGCCAAAGTTGCCAATTCAGAGATCCTTCTTAATAAGGCAATGACATTCATACTGATTGGGCCACATTAATCAGATGGATGACCACAGTATACCCATATAGAAGAGGCAAGGTAAAACAGAAATTTCAGTTGGTTTAGCACAGGGTGCAGAAAAGACTTGATTATCTTGTATAGTGATCAGGGTGTAAATTGGGGAGGCAAGGTGGCTCAGTGGTTAGCACTGCTGCCTCACAGCACCAGGGACCTGGGTTCAATTCCATCTTCAGGCAACTGTCTGTGTGAAGTTTGCACATTCTCCCTTTGTCAGTATGGATTTCCTCTAGGTACTCTCCCAGTCCAACAATGTGCAGGTTAGGTGGATTGACCATACTAAATCACCCATAGTGTCTAAGGATGTGCAAGCTAGGTGGATTAACCATGGGAAATACAGGATAGGGCGGTGGGTCTGAGTGGAATGCTCTTCAGAGCGTTAGAATGGACTCAATTGGCCCAATGCACCACTTCCACACTGTAGGGATTCTATGAAGTGAGCTATTGTCACCCAATGTGTGATGACCAGGGTCGATCATTGGTGACTGTAATTTCAGCTCAGTGTTTCTCAGTGAGAATTGATCCACAGTAATATCAGCATAGGAAGAGAAAATGCAAATTATACAGACAATGCAGCAGAAAAAGAATATTTATCAATTTTGTTTATTCATTTTTAGGACATGGGCATCACTGCCTGGCCAGCATTTATTTCCAGTCGCTGGTTGCCCTTGAGAAGGTAGTGGTGAGCTGTGTTCTTAATCTGCTGAAATTCAGCTGCTTGTGGATTGATCCAACATGCCCTTACAGAGCTAATTCCAGAATTTTGACCCAGTGACAGTGATGGAATGGTGATATATTTCAAAGTTAGGATGGTGAGTGTCTTGGAGGGAAACTTGCAAGTGGTGGTGTTCTCATGTATCTATTGCCCTTGTCCTTCTAGATGCAAGTTGTTGGGGATTTGAAAGATGATGTCTAAGGATATTTGGAGAATTTCTGCAGTCTCTCTTGTAGATATTGAGCTATTGACATCAATATTTGAGGGAATGGATACTCACACTCCTGAATTGTGCCTTGTAAATGATGGACATTCTTTGGGGAGTCAGGAGGCGAGTTATTTGCTGTAGGGTTCATAGCCTTTGACTAGTGCTCTTGTAACCACTGTGTTTAGGTGGTGAGTCCAGTTGAGTTTCTGGTAAATGTTGATCCATAGGATGATGAGATTGGGGGATTCAGTGAAGTAACACCATTGAATGTCATGGGGCAGTGAATAGATTGTTTCTTTTTGGAGACGGTCATTACCTGGAACTTGTGTGGCATGAATGTTACTTGTTGCTTGTCAGCCTAAGCTTGAATATTGTTCAGATCTTGGTGCATTTGAACATGGACTGGTTCAGCATCTGAGGAGTCATGAATGGTGCTGAACATTATGCAATGTGCCTAAACACAGATCGAGGTATGGCTCATTTTTCGGAATAAACCTACAGTCTACATATTGTGGTTTATGATGAACATCATTAACCTCTGTGGGAAGTTCCCCACTCAGCAGAAATTGGCAGAGTGTTTAATTTAATTGTCTATGGTTTCTATCAACTTCAGCCAAAGTTCAAGTGGAAGATCACAGATTCCCTATGGAAATTCTACCTTTGTGTCTCGGATCAACTATCATTTTAAATATAAAGGGATCATTTTCCTCTAACTTCAGAGAGTTTATTAGGAAACAACTTCAGAAGATGGGTGGGGGGGGGGGGGGGGGGTGGAGGGAAAGGCAACATCCCATTGCCAGCAGTAATTGTATTTTGAACATGCTTCCCAAATATTATATTCAAAGAAGGTGGTAAGAGCAATTGGACATCAGATGCAACATTTTTGTCATTATTGTGAAAACATAGCAGGCAATGGTGACAATGGTTATCCAAATCTAGTAATGCTAAAGGTTGGCAGAAGGATTTTGTTTGTCCATGGGATGTGTGTGATCCTAGCAAAGTTTCCCAAAAACTAATTGCCCTCAAGAAGCTCAGCCGTATTCTTGGGGTGAGGAAGGAAAACGTCACAAGCCTTGTGTTACATGCATACCCATTGTACCAAAGTATAGCAACACAAGACTGGGCACCCATGAAGTGCTGTGGGCTATCAACAGCAGCAGAATCTTACATCCAACACAATCTGTAACCTCATGACATGGCATATCCCCTACTCAACCAGTATCATCAAGCCAGCGGATCAATTCTCGTTAAATCAAGAATACAAGAGTGCATGCCAGAGACAACACTAGGTATATCTAGAAATGAGATGTCAATCTCGTGAAACTACAAAACAGGACTACTTGCATGCCAAACAGTGTAAGCAGCAAGGGCTAGGCAGAGCTAAGCAATCTCACAACCAATTGTTCATGGTAATGGGCAATTAAACAACTCACTAGAGAAGGTGGTCCTTAAGTATCCCCAAAGCTGGGGTAGTCCTGTATAAAAGGAAAGGTTGGAGCATTCACAGCAATCTTCATCCACAAGTGTCAAGTAGATGATCCATCTCGGCCTCCTCCAAAGGTCCTCAGCATCACATATGCCAGACTTCAAACAATTCAATTCCAACTAACTCTACGTGATATCATAAAATGGCTGGAGATGCTGGATAATAGCATTATCATGACCCCTTCCATCACTTTTCTGATGATCGAGTGAAGGCTGATGGGGTGGTAATTGACCAGGTTAGATTTGTCCTATTTTTCATGCACAACAAAAACCTGTGCAATTTTCTGTGTTGTTAGATAGATGCCTGTATTCTAGCTGTATTGTAACAGCTTGGATGGTCATATGGCTAGTTCTGCAGCACAATCTTCAGCACTATTGTTAGACATTGTCAGGGCCTATAGTATCCAGTCTCTTCAGCTACTTCTGAATATCAAATGAAGTGTGTTAATTTGTCTGAAGACTGGCACCTCTGATGCTAGGGACCTCAGGAGGAGGCAGAGATTACTGGCTTAAGATGGATACAAATACTTCAGCCATGTCATTTGCAATAATGTGCTAGGCTCCCCTTCCACTGAAGATGAGGATATTTGTAGATCTTCCAATTGATTAATTGTCCACCACCATTCCCAACTGGGTGTGACAGGACTGCAAAGCTTAGATCTAATCTATTGGTTGTGGGATTACTTAGCTCTGTCTCTTAGCCTTGCCCTGATTAATTGAGTGGTTTGGAAGTAGATGATAGCAAAGTAAATGGGTGGATACTCAAATTGAAGGAAAGTGAATCATGGTGTCACACAGGGATCTGTGCCCAAATAGCCATTGTATTTATTAGGGACTAATGAGGCACAATGCAGAGCCATATATCCAAGTCTATCAATGACTCAAAGGTTCATAGCATAGTAAGTGTTGTAGATAGGAGCATTAAATTATGAATAGATATTACTACTTACTAAGTGAGCAAAACTATGGTAGAAGGATTTCATTGCAAGTAAGTTCATATACCCAGATTTCTAAATTGTGGAAGTCAGGCAAAAACTTGACCAAGAGGGTTAGTGGAGTGTTCACTTTATAACTAAAAGTTTAGAATAAAGGGAAGAGGCTCTGCGACAACAGTGCAAGTCTGATTAGATAGTATCTGGACTGCTCTTTTGAGTTCTCTGTACCACATCTTTGAAAGAGTACAATGTAAATTCACCAGAATGTTTCATGATGGGGTCCAAAGAGTGGATCATGCCGAATTATCACGTAAACTATGTTTGTATTTCTTGGAGTAAAAATGGTTAAGGGACTATTTATTTGAGAAGTTTAGGATTTTGAATGGAATTGCTTGGATAGAAGGAATCATAGTACAAGGCAAAGTGACAAAGAAAGAGTAGCCTTCATACAAAAGGTTAGAAATGTGAAATTCTTTGTGACAAAATTTAGTAGGTAGTAGATCAATTTATACTTTTAAGTCTGAAATTGACAGAATCTTGTTCGACAAGGATACAGTGGCAAGGCAGCTGTTTGAAATGAAGATACATTGTAGTCATTGAGTGGCAGAACAAATTCATTGTATATTCCTGCTCCTATACTCATCAGCCAGCATTCAGATGCATAGAAAAACAATATAGAGTATGTGAATTTCAGCACAGCATTGATTAGGATATTTGAATTCAACATTTTAATATGAGATAATTTATGTATAAATTTGAAATCAAAATCTGGTATCAGTAAAAGTGAAGTTAAAATACTAAGTACGTTGTTAATGCCTTTTAGATAATGACATGAGGTTAAATTCTGCTGATAGGAAATGAATGATGTGAAGTTAAACTCTGCTCACAGGAAATGAATAATGTGCAATATAAACATAAGCCAGTCTGCTTCAGCCTGAGACAGTGGCCAGGAAGTGGGTTAGAATCAGTGGCAAGAAAGCAGAGCCTGTGGCAATATGGAAAATATACCTTCGGTCTTCCCAATAAAAGTGTGACTCATTCATAACTGGATGTCAGACTTCAAAATGACAACAACGTACGTTGAGGGAGAGAGCTAGGTATCATCAATATCATCATGCATGTGGAAGCTAGCCCCATGTCTACATTCCACAAACATACCTTCAGTGGTGTCTTTCATCTTTCAGGTGATGTAAAATTTCACATTCCCACCATCTGATGAAATATTCCTGTACATTTTTACAAGAGTAATCACTGCAATGATATGTTTTGGAGATGATGTTAAACTAATCCAGAAACCAGATGAATGAGTAATTAAAATTGTGCAGGTTACATAAATGCCAGAAAACCCCTAGGAACTTGTCTTTCCAAATTTTAACCTGCTCAGCTAAGCAGGTGGAAAACCATCTGTTTAGCTAGTGACGTTTTTTTTAGAAATGCATACTTACCCTCATAATATAATGGATGTAGTTTTAAGCAGTGGCCTGTACCTTCTGGGAAGGGAGGAGCTAAGTTCAATGTATAGATTGAAAAATGACATGCTGTGAATGGCTGTTGCACCCTGTACTTGTTTCCTGGAACATATCTAAGGAAAGAAAAGAGAACAAAGGATTTCAGTGCTAATCTTCAGCATAGCTTTCATCCATAACTTCCAATGGTTAGGGTAAAGAGTTTTTTTTGGTTGCTTTCTGACAAACGTTGAAATGAAAGATCAGGATGAGAGAATGGATCATTTAATGTTTTGTCACAAACTCCCAAGCTCTTACTTTCCAATCTCCAGCATGTCCTATTTTTAAACTTGAAATTTTTAATCAGGCTCTTACAACAGGCACAGCAATTGATTTTCAGATTTTTCCCTTGTTTGCTGGGTAAGAGTGGTGACTACCTGCTTAGAGGCTGATGGAGGCAAGCAAATGAAGACATGGGATCCAACTTGGTGGATGATAGTTGAACATTTCCCCATTGTTTTATTTCCAATTTGCACTGAAGTGTAGCTTTCTGCAATTTTCTTTGGAAAGTTTACTTTTTTTTAAATCACAAAGAAATCCTAATGAAAGAGCAGCACGTTGGCTCAGTGGTTAGCACTGCTGCCTCACAGTGCCAGTGACCTGGGTTTGATTCCAGTCTCAGCTAACTGTCAGTGTGGAGTTTGCACATTCTCTCCGTGTCTGCGTGGGTTTCCTTTGGGTGCTCCAGTTTCCTCCCACAATCCAAAGATGTGCAGGTTAGGTGAATTGACTATGCTAAATTACCCATAGTGTTCAGAAGTATGTAGGTTGGGTATATTAGTCAAGGATAAATGTTGAGTAATATGGCAGGAGAATGGGTCGAAGTGAGTTACTCTTCTGAGGGTCGATGTGAACTTGTTGGGCCAAATGGCCTGTTTCCACACTGTAGGGATTCTGTGATATAACTCTGATAGTGTTTACATCTACTAATTATTGACATATGGTGTGCTAGTTTGGAGTTTGACTTATGATTTATAAAAGTGGCATTATAACTGCTTGATTGATTGCAAAGTGCTCTGGAATGTCTTGAGGTCAGAGAAGACACTATATAAATGCAAGTTCTTGTTTTAGTTCTTTCTTTAGTGGTCTTTTTTGCTCCATTTGTGGTTATGATGAAATTCTACGTAATTTTATTTGAAATGCTTTTAGATTTGCAACAATTGTCTTATGATACAAATTCAATGTGGCATAATTTAAATCAAGACTTTATTCTGTGGTGTTATTGCAATCCACATGCAAATTGATTGAATTTTGTGATGTGATATGAAAAGAAATTGTATAGTGTCTGATATCTGTCAAACAGTTCTACTGTATGAAGTACACTGATAAAAGCTAATTGAGAGACAGTGCTAAGTTTGCAGTGTCGTAATTAATGATATCAGAAATTCAGAGCATTTCTGTAGCATGCACTTTCTTTTGACACAATACTTCCACTACTTGTAAGGAGGAGAGGAGCTGAACCCTTTTTTGAGACCACCCAACCTGTTCCCAGAGTTCAGATTGTCTCAAAATCCTTTTTCCTATATTAGAGTGTGAAATTGCTATTAGAAGCATGGCCTTTGATAAATCATTAGGTCTGGAGGGATTGTCCTCAAAGTTCTATGTCATTGGCAACGTTATTTAATAACTTTTAACAACACACAGTCCTCTGGAATCCTCCCGTGACCATGACCCTAGTTCAATTCTCAGTACTCCCACTAAAAAACAAGAGTTTCACTTGCATTTACCACCAACAGACCAATATCATTAGTAAAATGGACTGTAAAATTCTGTCTAAAACTGTGCCTGTGTACCAACTAGCCATAATTCATTGAACAGTTTATTGTGATCAATAAAGTTTATGAAGTGTGTCAGTGTCAGACAACTTGAGAAAGCTCGTGGATATTGCAAACTGAATGTTATGGTGGACATAGTTACATTCAAATTCAGAGAAGCATTTGTTGTAGTGTTTTTTTTGCACAGGAAACATTTAGTTATGCTTTCTAAAGTTAAATGCATGTACAATGCAAGAATTTTTAAAAATATTCTTTATAGATCATGCAACAGTACAGTACAGGAACAGGCCCTTCGGCCCACCATGTCTGTGCTGACCACGATACTATTCTAAACTAATTCCCTCTGCCTGCACATGGTCCATATCCCTTTTTTCTCTGCTTGTTCATGAGTCTGTCTAAATGCCTCTTAATTGCTGTTGTATCTGCTTCTACTAGTTTCCCGAGCAATGTGTTCCAGGCACCTACTAACTTCTGTGTAAAATTCTTTCCTCATACATCTGGGATCAGGACTTGGAAATGGTTAGAGGAAAGCATCCAACTCTCCAAGAGTCATATTTCCAAACAATTTTATTTAAACAATAACAATAATCTCAAAAAGCCACTATTCCATGTCATATACAGTATACGAATCTCGATTAAACCCACTGAATGAGTTTGCAATTAACTGTGATTTTAACCTGAGATTTAGGAGAGGAGAAGCATATTGTTCTGCTGATCAGATGCCAATTTTATTGTGAATCACAGAAGCTCTGTCCAGGATTTGACAGTAAAACCACGTAGATTTGAAAAATACACACTATTGAATCTATTTGAATAGGGTTCTCAACAGTATTTCAAAACATTTTTTTTCTGCTGGTTAATGAAAACACTTTTAGCTTTAAAATTGTTTCTTTCACAGTCTCTTCAAATTCTGTAAGCCTTCTGTCCTTATCACAGATTCTATTTTTGACAAATTATTTTGCATGCATTAACTCTTGGAAGTGGAAGTACAGCAATTGCAGCCTCATCCAGCAAAAGCATCAGGAGCTTAGTGTTTGGATTGAAATGCAATCATATACAAATGTCCTTCTGCTTTGCTGTAGTCATGTGACATCAACCATGAGGCATGCACACTGTTGGCAGTCATCTTGAGGCACTTTTACATTGTAAACTTAAAACATTGAGCCACTCAGAGGTCGTAGGTCAGGAAACCTTTGAGAAGATCACACAATGTTTTGGACAAACCTTTTTTCAAATCTCTCTGAGGAGCAATGTAGGATAAAGCTTGCCATCTGCATGTCACTGGCCTCTGCAATCTCCTGTAATCTGACTTGCTGTCAGCTGGTCATGTGGACATGTAATCCACTGCTAACTGAAGTCACCAAAACCTGTTTGTCACTGGTTGCTTTCCATCTGATACAGCATACATCAATAATACTTCACAGTTGCATAATCAACTGCATTAAGCAGATGACCAATATAGAAACATGGAAAACCTCAGCACAGAAAACCTCATCACGTGTCTGTGTATGTCCCAGCCAACAGAAGATCTGTTTCAAATAATTCCACTTTCCACCTGATGGTCCATATTCCAATGTATATTAGAGCACTTTTTCATTCTTGGTAAAGTATTCAGGAAAAAACCCTACTTAAGCAATAATTCAGTGTTTAGTATTCAGTATTTGGGAAGGACAGACAAAAAGTAAAAGTCCAAAAAGTTGCATTAGTAGTTTAAAAAAAACCACCATATTGGGGAAAGATATTAGCTCAGAAAATGAAGAATCTGCATGGGTAGTACTGAGAAAATACTAAGGGGCAAAAAACAGTAGTGGGGATGGTATATGGACCACAAAACTGTAGAGGCGATGTTGAGAACGGCATTAAACAGGAAATAAGAGATGTGTATGGAAAGGGAACTTCTGTAATTATGGGTGACTTTAATCTACATATAGATTGGGCAAATCAAATTAGCCACAATCCCATAGAGGAGGAATGCTTAGAGTATATATGAGATAGTTTTCTAGACTAATACACTGAGGAGCCAACCAGAGAACGGGTCATTTTAGACGGGGTATTATGCAATGAGAAATGAATAATTGGGAATGTACTTGTGAGAGTCCCTTTGGGGATTAGTGATCATAATATGATAGAATTCTTCATCAAGATGGAGAACAAGGGAGTTGATTATGAGAATAGAGTCCTAAGGTGTGAGTTGGCCATTCTAGATTGGGAAATTTTACAAAACGAATGACAGTGATAGGTAATGACAAACATTCAAAGAATGGATGGGTAAATGAACAAAAATTGTTTATTCCTGTCTGGTGCAAGAGTGCAAACAATATGGTGGCCAAACCATGACTTACAAGGGAAATTAAAGACAGTATTAGATGCAAAAAAGAGGCTTGCAAATTGACAAAAGAAAGCAAAAGAACTGAGGATTGGGAATAGTTTAGAAGTCAGAAAAGGAGAACCAGGAGATTGATTAACAAGGGGAAAATAGAGTGTAACAGTAAGCTTGTAAGAACATAAGAACTGAATGTCAAAGTTTCTATAGGTATGTAAGAAGAAAAGGATTAGTGAAAATCAGTGTAGGTCCCTTACAGTCAGAAATGGGGTAATTTATAATGGGGAGTAAAGAAATGGCCGATAAGTTAAATTCATACTTTGCTTCTGTCTTCACAAAGAAGGACACAGAGCAAAAATGATAAGGAATACAGGGTTTACTGAGAGGGAGGAACCATGGCAAATCTGTATTTGTAGAGAAAAGGTGTTGGTGAAATTCCTGAGATTAATGAATCCCCACAGTCTGATATTTTACATCCCAGTGTACTTACAGAAATGGCCCTAAGAATTGTGGGTGCATTGGTGGCCATCTTTCAAGGTACTTTAGACTCTGGAACTGTTCCTTCAGTTTGAAGGTAGCTCATGTAACTCCACTAAATGAAAAATGGAGATAGAGAGAAAACAGAGAATTATATACACAGTGAGTCTGACGTTGGTATTCGGGAACTTCATTATAGGAAAACACTGGTATAATTAGACACTGTTGGCACAGATTCACAAAAAAGAAAGTAAGCTTGACAAATCTACTGGAATTCTTTGAGGATGTAATCAGTAGGGTTGATCAGGAGAGCCAGTGGATGTGGTTTATTTGGAATTTCAGAAGGCTTTTGTGAAAGTCACACCTAAGAGATTAATGTGTAAAATTAAGCACATACGATTAGAGTGGTGTCTTGAAATGGGAAGAAAATTGGTTAGCAGACAGGAAACAAAGGGTAGGAATGAATGGATCTTTTTCTGAATGGCAGGCAGTGACTATTGGGGTAATGCAGAGATTGGTCATAGGACCCCAACTATTCGTTATATATGATAATGATTTAGATAAGGGAACTAAATGTAATAACTGAAAATGTGGACATGACACAAAGCTGGGTAGAATGGTGAGCTGTGAAGAGGATGCACACACACTGCTCAGTGAGTGGGCAAATACATGGTTGATGCATATATTATAGAGAACTGTGAGGTTACGCAACTTGGTAACAAAAGAAGGAAGGCAGATTATTATTTGAATGGCTGTTAATTGCAAGAGGGGAATTTTCAATCAGACGTGGGCATCCTTGTGCACCAGTCAGTGAAAATAAGTATTCAGGTGCAGCGGACAGTAAAGAAGGCACTCTGGCCTTCACAAAGAGAGGATTAGAGTACAGAAATGGGGATGCCTTGCTGCAATTATTTAGGGCATTGGTGAGGCCACATCTGTGAATATTATGTGTAGCTTTGGTCTCTTTATCTGAAGAAGGATGTTTTCATAATGGAGGGGGTGCAGTGAAGATTTACCAAATTTATTCCTGGATGGCAGGATTGACATTTAAGGAAAGATCAAGTCGGTTAAGATGGTATTCAATGGAGTTTAGAAGAATGAGGGGTGAATCTCATAGAAACCTATAAAATTCTAACAGGAGTAGACAGTTTAGATGCAGAAAGGATGTTCCTGATAGTGGGGAAGTCCAGAATCAACAGTCACAGTTTAAGGATAAAAACATTTAGGACTGAGATGAGGAGAAATTTCTTCAATCAGAGAGTGGTGAGCCTGTGGAATTCAATACCACAAAATGTAGTTGAAGCCAAAATACGTGTTTTCAAGAAGGAGGTAGATATAGCTCTTGTTACTAAAGGGGTCAAGGTATATGGGGGAACAAAGGGATTAGGACATTGAGGTCGGTGATCAGCTTTGATTATATTGAATGGTAGTCGAGAGTGTGGTGCTAGAAAAGCACAGCAGGTCAGGCAGCATCCGAGGAGCAGAAGAATTGACGTTGCGGACATAAGCCTTTCATCAGGAAGGATTCAATCTTTCTATGTTTCTGGGTAATAATGGAAAAGGTGCATATCCTCAGAAAAACAGAAAATCAGTTTATGATCATCTTAGCTTCTGCTTGCCAAGGGTGACATTTCTTCACATTCAATTGTGTTCTTTTAGCTGGTACACAAACACACAAAATAGAATTAGAACTAGTCAACTCACCTTTCGAGCCCGTTCTGCCATTCAGTAAGATCATTGCTGATTGTTTATCAAATTCCACATCCCCGTCTACCCCTTCACTAACAAGAACCTATCCATTTCAGTGTTACAAATATCCAATGACCCCCACCTCCAATTTCTGAGGCTGGTACTTCCAAAGTTGCAACACCCTCCATGGGAAAAGAAATTTCCTCAGCTCTGTCCTAAAAAGAAGACCCTTAATTTTAAAACAGTCCACATAGAGAACATAAAAAACAATGCTGTCAATCAAAAGCAAAAATAGAAATTGCTGGAAAAGCTTAGCAGGCCTGTTGAGTTTTTCTAGTAATTCCTGTTCTTGTTTCATTATAGAAAACATGCATTTCCGTCTCACATCCCATTTTTGACACCAGACATTGTAAGTAATATCCTGGACTATGT
>NC_057710.1:80883971-80964050 GCF_004010195.1 Chiloscyllium plagiosum | reverse complement strand
TCCCCCACAAATCTACCCCACCCCTCGGTACCTCGGTACCTTCCCCTGCCACTGCAGGAAGTGCAAAACCTGCGCCCACACCTCCCCCCTCATGGCTGTCCAAGGCCCTAAAGGATCTTTCCACACTTGACAGAAATTTATCTGTACTTCCAAGCACGTTAGCTACTCTATCCGTTGCACCCGATGTGGTCTCCTCTACACTGGGGAGACAGGACGCCTACTTGCGGAATATTTCAGAGAACATCTCTGGAACACCTGCACCAAGCAACCCCACCGCTCCGTGGCTGAACATTTTAACTCCTCCTCCCACTCCACCCAGGACATGTAGGTCCTGGACCTCCTCCATCGCCTAACCCTTACCACCCAACACCTGGAGGAAGAACGCCTCATCTTTTGCTTTGGGACCTGCCAACCACAATGTGAATTTTGCCAGTTTCCTCATTTCCACGCCCCACACCCCCTAACCTTATCCCAGTCCCAAGCCTCCAATTCGGCACCACCCCCTTGACTGGTCCTACCTGTCCATCTTCCTTCCTTCCCAAACATCCGCTCCACTCTCCCGTCCGATCCATCACTTCCACCCACACCTTCATCTACCTATCACATTCCCAGCTACCTTGGCCCCAGCCCCACCCCCACCCCTTCCCATTTATCTCTCAGTGCCCCTGCCCCACAAGCCTCATTCCTGATGAAGGGCTTATGCCCGAAACATTGATTCTCCTGCTCCTGGGATGCTGCCTGACCTGCTGTGCTTTTCCAGCATCACCCTCTCGACACTGTGCTTTCAGCTCCTAACCTAAGTAGAAGTTTGCAGTATTTTCTTACAGAGGAATGGAAAGTCAAAGGGAAAGGAAGGAAAGGAAGAGTTCTTGCAACACAGAAAATTCAAAATTAGCAGAAGTTGACCACAAGGTCAAACGAAACGTCAAAGATTTTGACAAACCTTAATCCAAATACTATTGTTCTTACAAACTTATCGACCCTGAAAATAAAATCTGCTACATGCACTTGACGTAATTTAAATTATAGGTGCTTTCAACATTCCTTCACACATAAAGAAACAGGCATGTAAGACTGCCTGAAGGAGGAATGCCAGTGTTTAAGATTTACGTTGGAGATGGGAGCGTTATAATATTTTGATCCTGCTTTTGAAATTGGAAGCTACTTGAAGTCCATTTTGGAAAATTGGGCTAGGATGGTTTTCCTGCCATGTGTCCAAATGGAAGAAAAATTATTTAGTGTTTCCCAAATACCTGATATATTTTCTTAGGCATTGAATCTCCAGCTAGGAACGCAATGTTAGAAATTACAGAGCACAGGTCATCAGACAACTTCTGTGGAATGTATAGTTAAGGAAGGTATCTTTATTTCACTATAATAAACTGCTATTTGATTCCACACAACTAGGGCTCAAATGGCAATGCTGAATATTCAAAACCCAACAGGTAGCATTAAATGATGATTAATTTCACGTTACTTCCAAATTCCTTTCAGAACATGACAGTGAAAGAGAGAGGATTGATTTTGAAAAAGTTTTGTTATAATATTTCTCTCCCTTTATCTGTTAATGCATCCAGTGAGACAATTAATAGAAACATTCTGATGCTGTAGCATTCCTGTGAATGAGAACTTCTGAAGTCACAAAATTGTAATACAAATTTCTGGCTAGGCAAAGCTCCATCCTCCTAAACAGTAGTAGAACCAAGTAGAGCGATAAAATAGTGCTGATTTTTACAATACCTGTGAAGTCAAGAAAACCATTATATCCTTGTGAACCAACCGAGAGGATGGTTATTCTGATATGGACGGTCATATTGTTCAAATAGATGCAATGGAAACAAAGAAACTGGGAGAATGGAACAGTCTTCAGAGGAAGTGTTGTGTGACAAAGTGTGGTATCAAGGTATCATGGAAGTCCAAACAGGTTATGATGAATATTGATTGATAGTCTATTTCCAGATAAAAGAATAGCTGAAGAACTTAAAGAAGAGAACAGAAGATTGGAGATGGACCATGTTCAGGCAAAAGAAGGATGAAATGAAAGCAAAGCAGATAAAATTTTCCACACTACATCTTAGGAGTGTTACCAATACAGTCATCAATGTACCAGTGAGGAAGGGAGACTGAGTAGGATTGGGACACCAATGTTCCACATACCCACCAAGAAGGCAGGCAAATATAGGACCCACAGAAACATTCTTCATTTGGATGAAATGAGTGGTATCAAAAGCAAAATTATTCAATGTGAGAGCCAGATAGTGGATGGTGATCATGCTTGAGTCTAGGCTGCACCTCTTGTCAAGTAAGAAGCAAAGAGTTCTCAAAAGTCCCAGTTGGGTGTCGAGCTGTAGAAAGTGTGGACATCAATGGTGTTACAGGCAGAGAAAAGTAGTGGGATATCTTTTCCCCTTTTCCCTCACATCTTTGTTGTTCACAAGTTGCATATATTTAAAAGGGTTGATTTTAATTGTAGATTGTTTTACTTTCTAACCACGTAAAGAAACATTTGTAAATGCATATTGAGTGGATAACTACTGGAATCATGGCTGGAGCCACAATTATTTATAATATATACAGATTACTTGGATGAGGGAAGCGAATGTATTATTGTCAGGTTTTCTGGATGACAGGACAATAGATGAGAGGGCTACTGGTAAGCCTGACGCAAAGTATCCACAGATGTATATAAACTGGTTAAGTGAGGAGCCAACACCTTGGCAAATGGAATATAATGTCAGAAAATGTGAGGCTAAGCACTTTGGCAGGAAGCAAAGAGAAGATGAATATTATTTAAAGGAGAAAAGACTGCAGAGAGTTGCAGTACAGAGGTATTTGGAGTCCTTCTGTATAGGATCATAAGAACAGGAGTAAGCCATTGGGCCTATTGAGCCTGCCCTGCCATTTGCTACAATCATAGCCTATCAAATACTTCAAAGCCTTTTACCTACTACATCCCCATAACCATTTATGTCATTGATAATCAAAAAGTTTTCAATTTCTACTTTAAATATACTCAAAGACTGACACTCCACAGCCCTAAGGATAGAGAATTCAAATTATTCACTACACTCTGATTAAAAATATTACTCATCTTCTTAAAGGACATCCCCTTATTTTTAATTCTGTGCCAATTCTAGACATACCAAATAGGGAATTATCTTACATACACCTACCCTGTCAATCCCTGTAAGTATTTTACAAGTTTCAATGAGATCACTGCCCACTTTCCAAAATTCCAGAGAACATAGACCCAGTCTGTCCAGTTTGTGGGTATTCATCAGACTTTTTGGATCATCTGCCTCCATGGTGGAAGGTTGTATTACATCTACAATTGCCCTATCAGTCAGTTCCATTGTGCAAGGCATGATGTCCTTCACTTTGACATGAATTTTCATTATTGCTATAGAGTCATAGTCAAAGAGTCAATCATACAGGAGACCTTTCAGCCCATCGAGTCAGCGCCAACCTACCTATAGTAATCCCACTTTCCAGTACTTGGCCCAAAGCTTTGGATGGTTGTGACAGTTCAAGTGCTCATCAACATACATATTAAACAGTTTGAGGTTTCCAACCTCTACTATTGTTCCAGGCAGTGCATTCTAGATTCCCACTGCTCTCTGGGTTAAAAATGCTTCCTCAAATCCCCTCTAAACATCCTGCCCTTCACCTTAAAATTCTATTCCCTTGTTATTGATCTTCAACTAAAAACTGCTTTCTATCACCCTGTCTATGCCCCTCATGATCTTATACCCCTAAATTAGTTCCCTTCAACCTTCTTTGCTCCAAAAAAAAATAACCCGAACTGATCCAGCCGATCTTCATAACTAAGCAGCTCCATCCTAGGATTTAAGACAGATGTTAGAGGCAGGTGCTTTATTCAGAGAGTGGTAAGGGCGTGGAATGCTTTACCTACCAATCTAGTTAACTCAGCCACATTAGGGAGATTTAAATAATCCTTGGATAAGCACATGGATGATGGGATAGTGTAGGGGGATGAACTGAGAATAGTTCACAGGGCTTGTTCTGTGCTGTATTGTTCTTGTTCTATACTTTAATTGTCTTATTTAAAAAAGTATTTCAAACTCACTTGTATGACTTTATGGTTCACTTACTAAATGATTATTATGTGTAGGTGCTGGCAGCTGCTGCAGTTATCTCAGTTCCACATTCATGTTTAGAGCACTGCAGTACTCTGAGATGGTGTAGCATTGAATGCTGAGTCCAGTATCCTCTCCTCCCCTTCAACAGTGGGCAAAGTGAGAACTGAAAATGACATTTTGTCAAAGAGACAGTAATAATAGAAAACCTTCCCACTGATGCTTTTCATTGGAATTCTAAAGTCAGAAGAGTACTGAAATCAAAATTAGTAATAACAATCATTTCAACAGTTAAGAGACAAATCTGGCCAGTTGAAATTATTTGAGCAGATCAGCTCCCTCTGCCACACCAGCCAATCTCCTCTGATAGTGTTACTGATAAAGTCAGTCTAAAAACTTAAGAAGAAATCTTTTACTCATGTTGATTTTGTCACTAAAAAGACACAAGCGTGAGGAAGAGTTGCCATAGGTATTCAGCCCATGCCCTTCACTAGCTGCCTACCTCTCTTACCCTTCCTGGAGTTAACCCTCTATGTGACTGTATCTGAGACTTTCCCCCCTTCCTATAACTGCCATCCATCACATACTGTTGCTGTTGAAAATTCCTCATCGCTTCTACCTGTCTCTCCAACCAATCCACTCAATCTGATAAGATTCGCATCCGACAGCATTTATGGCAGATATAATCCGCAGTAACCATTAAACTTTCTTTAAACTCCCACATCTGACAAGAAGTACATCTCACTGCAAAGGCCATTTTTGCTCCTTGACAATCTACAGACCCAGAAAATAACACCGTCTTATTCCTCTACAAAACACTGCACCTGGTTAAATTAAGAGCTATGGCTTATATTTTAAGTTTAATCAGGAGACTTGTCTCCAAAAACATATAAGCAAGAAAGAACCCACTGTACTTACTTATACAGCCTTTCTCTTGGACAGACTTAAAACAACAATTAACTTATCTGATTCTGTGCTGTGAACTTCGCCCAACAGTTCGTCCAAGATTAGTTGTGAATTTCACTGTTTGTTAATTTTCCCAGATGCACTCCAATGTCCAGCAATACACAAATTCAAAAAGCAAAGGTGGTAACTGTGCAGGTTCTCTCTCTCTCTCTATCTCTCTCCTGCACTGTCCTCACCATGTATTTCCTTTGTCTGCTCTTCTCCCTTTTAAAACTGCTGTTGCTTTGACTTTTTTTTCCCCAAAAGTTCCAAAACAATGCAACAGCATTTAAAACAGTAATTGCTGCTCCTGGAATTTGAGGAAAGCACCTCCAACACATAAAATACCTCAAAAAAAGGAGCAGCTCTTGCAACCAGAACTTTTCCCGTCCTCCATCGTGGATTACCCAGAATCCTTACTAGGGACACCCAACAATGCTGTTAGGAAGGGAGTTCCAGGATTCTAACCCAGTGTGAGTTCAGGAACAACAGCTTAGTTTCAACTCAGGCTGGTATCTGGTTTGGGATAAACTTGCAGGTGGTGTTATTCCTATGCATCTGATGCCACTGTCATTATACAGATACCTTTGTCATCTTGTTTAGACCATCAACGTTGCAGGGTATGGAAGGTGCAGTCGAAGGAGCCTTGGTGATCTACTTCAGAGCATCAGGTATGCAGGTGCATTTTTCCTTGAAAGTGAAGTCGCGGGCAGGCGGGGTAGTGAAGACGGCATTTGGCACGCGTGTCAGAACATTGAGTAAAGGAGATGTCATGTTGCAGCTGTACAGGACGTTAGTGAGGCCATATCTGGAATACTGTGTACAATTCTAATCACACTTCTAAAGGAAAGATATTTTAGTGTGAGAGGGTGCAGAAAGGATGTACAAGGATATCGCCTGGATTGGAGGGTTTGACTTATCGGGAAAGGTTGACTAGGCTGGGACTTGGAGGTTGAGGGGTCACCTTATAGAAGTTTATAAAATCATGAGAGGCATGGATAGAGTGAACAGCCAAGGTCTTTTTCCCAGGATAGGGGATTACACAACTGGACAACATGGATTTAAAGTGAGACGGAAACAAATTTTGAAGGACCTGTGTTTGTCACACAGTGTGTGGGGGAGATATGGGGGTGGTAAGATATGGGCCAAATGCTGGCAAATGGGACTAGGTCATACTGAGATGTCAGGTTGGCATGGACAAGTTAAACTGAAGGGTCTGTTTCCATGCTGTATGACTCTATGACTCTATAATCTTGTGGATGGTACATGCTGTGCATCATTGTGAAGTGAATGAATGTTGAAAGTGATGGACAGGGTGCCAATGAGGCAAACTACATTTTGTTGGATGGAGTCAAGCTTCTTGGGTGCTGTTGGATCTGCATCCACCCAGACAAGGAGGGAGTGTTTCATTACCTGTGCTTTGGATTTGGCAGACAGGCTCTGGGATCCAAAAGGGGTGATACTTGTTGTGGAATTCCCAGCTACTGACCTGCTCCTTTGGTCATAATTTTCATATTGCTGGTGCAGTTTATTTTCTGACCAATGCTAATCCCTAGGTTGTGGATATAGGTGGTTCAGTGATTGTTATTGTATTGAATGTCAAGGACCGATGGTCGGATTCTCTCTTGTTGGATATCGTAATTGCCTGGCTCATGTGATCCAAATTTTACATGCTACATATGACCCCACGTATGAAGGTTGTTCAGGTCTTTCTGCTTATGACTCTGACCACTGTAGAGATTTCCCCGATTCCCATCAGCTCCAGTTTTGCTAGGATTCATTGATGCCACATTTGGTTAGACATCTCATTTTTTTGGTCAAGTTCCTGGTAAATAAACGTGAGCATTTTCATCTGAAAATAATATTGCTCAACACAATTTTCACCAGCTTATTGAGTGTAAATTAAGTCGATTCTATAGACTGACTGAATTATTGAACTTAATTTTAAGCGTAAAAACCCCACACATTGCTGATATATCTCTTTTCTTAGATTGCTCATAGGATTGAGAGAACTGCATAGACATTCAGACTTAAGTGCCCCACGGGGTCATGAAGTTAGTTGGACTGGGGTGGGGGTAAGGTGGGAGTTGTTTGAGGGGGGACTAGGTAAGGGCTGCTGCCAGCCCACGTCAGGGGTGGTACAATTTCGAAATAAAAACCCAAAAGTAAGGGGCATCCTCAGTAAAATGAACTAGTTTTTTTTTCAGTACATCACCCATCAACAGTGAGTTTAATTGATATCTGGCTGTTTCTCAGGTAGGAAAACAGTCAGGAAGTAAATATTGGATAAGTAGAAGATTGGTGAATGGTGATTACAGGCAATAGAGGGAAACATGTCTGGTCTGCCCCTCTGACTCCCAAGCTGACCTCTTTTGATACCTGTGACTGGGACAATAAGCATCCAGGGGTTAAAGACAAATATCTTCTTAAAATTGAGTCTTTCAGCTTTCTTAAAAGATGTAACTTACCAACTCACCTCCCGACAATGAGTTACTACTAACCCTTAAAATGGCTCTGTTCAATCTAGGAACTAAGTGGGCTAGAAGTGGTTGAAGGCCAGTTTTTAAATTTAAAACATTATCATCATCCTCTCTCAACCCAGTCGTCCTTGAGAATTACAATTCTCCCTAAGGTCTATAATGATCAAATGCTGGTAGCTAGCATTGGATCAGAGATCTATCTCAGTAACTTCCTCCAGCCTGATCACCCCCTCCTCATGGATCAAAGTTTGCCACTGTTTGCCCTCAGAAGAAAGAAAACTTCATCGTAATGAAGCATTATAAATTTAATTGTAAATGTCTAACAGATCACTTTTGACATAATATTCAGATAATCCTTTCTTTTATGCAGTATATTGTATTGTCAAAACTATAAAATCTAACTCAAATAAAAGCAAGAACATGTAACAAGCAGGATTAGCCAAAGTTAAACATCATAAAATTAACATAACATGTTTTTTCCAAAGTTCTTCCTTTAACTCTGCAGAGATTGTTTCAGTAAAATCCACAGACGGAGCATCATTTTTTTTCACCAGCTGGAGGTGTAATCTTACCTTTAAGTTCATTTTCACAACTTTGTTAGCTGTGGACCAGGACTCCACTAGCCTGCCTTTCTTCATACATGGATAATGATAATGTTGCTGTATGTTAAAAGGGTCCTCCGCTAGGTTTCTCAATTTGAACAAAGAATAATATGGATTTCTTCTTACTTTTCGGTTCTTTTAACATAGAACATAGAACATTACAGCGCAGTACAGGCCCTTCGGTCCTCAATGTTGCACTGACCAGTCATACCAATCTGAAGCCCATCTAACCTATACTATTCCATGTACGTTCATATGCTTGTCCAATAACGACTTAAATGCACTTAAAGTTGGCAAATCTACTACCGTTGCAGACAAAGCATTCCATACCCTTACTACTCTCTGAGTAAAGAAACTACCTCTGACATCTGTCCTATACCTATCACCCCTCAATTTAAAGCTATGCCCCCTCGAGCTCGCTGTCACAATACTTGGAAAAAGGCTCTCCCTGTCCATCCTATCTAACTCTCTAATTATCTTATATGTCTCTATTAAGTCACCTCCCAACCTTCTTCTCTCCAACGAAAACAGCCTCAAGTCCCTCAGCCTTTCCTCGTAAGACCTTCCCTCCATACCAGGCAACATCCTGGTAAATCTCCTCTGCACCCATCTTTTGATGGTTTGCTATGGAAAGCATGTGTTTCTGACTGACATCCCTCTTCAAAACCATCTTCCTTAATCACTTCCTGCATTACAGACTTCATCATTTCAGATGAATAAGCCTGCACCGAAGGAATTTTGCACTCTTTACTGAAGCTATTTTCTAGTATATCGAAGTGACTAGCAACAACCTTTCACACACTTTTTTTAAACTTATTTGTGGAGCGTTGGTACTGCTGGCAGGCCAGCATTTATTGCCTGTCCCTAGTTACCCTTGGGAAGGAGGTGGTAAGCTGTCTACTTGAACCACTGCAGTCCACCAGCTGTGGGTTGACCCACAATGCCAGTAGGGAGGGAATTAATCTTCTCACCTACTGATTCTTCAAAAGGGGAGATTTCATTTTTACTTTTTTCTTACAATTTCCTTCAAACATTAGTTTTCTCTTATTGCCCAATTCCTTTAGATGTTGGTTGATGTTTTCAATCAGCTCAGCAACTGCTGCAATCAGTTCAGTTGCCTTTACTTCAGAGTCATCCACAGAAACTTTCAACCACTTCATTTAAGAATTCTGTTCCATAAAGAACTCCCCTCCACAGTTACAGCCTGCCCCTTAGACCCTTTCAACTTATGTACCATCCCCTCATTTTGGTCCATGTAATTTTCCATAGTTGTTTTAAGCATCTGGATGTGCTCTTTCATTCTTCACATCACATACTTGTTTAGATTAGATTCGATTACTTACAGTGTGGAAACAGGCCCTTTGGCCCAACAAGTCCACACCGACCCTCCAAAGAGCAACCCACCCAGACTCATTCCCCTGCATTTACCCCTTCACCTAATACTACAGGCAATTTAGCATGGCCAATTCACTAAACCTGCACATTTTTGGACTGTGGGAGGAAACTCACGCAGACACAAGGAGAATGTGCAAACTCCACACAGGCAGTTGCCTGAGGCAGGAATTGAACACAGGTCTCTGGCACTGTGAGGCAGCAGTGCTAACCACTGAGCCACCATGCTGCCCACAATAAAGGAAAAAATAGTGTTCTTCAGATTAATTTTGAGTTCAAAGCATTCATAACTCTTTGCAAGATGAAGTTTGAGTAGTTTATCAGTCTGGAATTTACTTCTCCATGAGCCAACTGTTCTGATTCATCAGTAATTCCTTCTCAGTTTCAAGGTGTTTTTCACAATCTTCTAGAGAAACTTCTGTTACTTGAAGTTCATCAAATTTTAATTAAAGATTGGTCTTGGTTGAACCTACTTCAACAAGTTTATCAGTTAGATGTTTCATGCACTCATTCAAGTGTTCCTGATACTGATGTTCAAGTGTTGTCTACACTTCACACAATTTTTTGATCATGAAAGTTGGTTCTCTACACTGATCAGCTTTTCTTTAGCAAAGCCTACTCCCAACATTACATTCTTGCATTTCTAATACTGACTTTTCTTGGACTGGGGTTAGCCATTTTCCCACTTTCCTCTATCTAGTCTTAGGTGCTTGGCTTCTAGCTACTGCCCAATAATGAACTGTCCGCAAAATTTCCTTTTGTTTCTCCTCAACTGGCTATCTTGAATGATATGCCAATATCATCAATGATATATCAGATATGCCAATAACTTTATACCTGTCAAATCATTACTTAATACAAAATCCAGTCCTTTGAAAAGTGAACAAGGAACAATTCGTAGAGTAACAGTACAGCAGCACTGTAATTAATACTGGTGCCTCACAGCGCCAGGGATCTAGCCTTGGGTGACTGTCTGCGTGGAGTTTGCATGTTTTTCATGTGTTTTTGTGAATTTCTGCTGAGTGCTCCAGTTTCCTCCCATAGTTCAAACAGGTGCAGGCGAGGTGGAAAGTTTATGCTAAATTACCCTATGATGTGCAGGCAAGATAGATTAGCCAAGGTGAATGCAGGGTTATGGGCATTGGGTGGAACGTTCAGAGAGTCAGTGCATATTTGATGGGCCAAATGACATCCATCTGCACTGTAGGGATTCTACGAGTAATAATTCCAGCTGCAAAGTTGCTTTGTAAATGAACTGAGTACAAGGAAACAGGTTCTTCAATTCCGAAGAGCCCAGTTAGTAATAAGTCCTCATGTCAACAAACCACCTAGAACATAAATAATATCATCAGCCACCAACAATATCTGATCTGCCTAGTAGCACTTATAATTATAATTTGTTTATTTGTGTTGCTGGAGGAATAAAGGACACTTCTCCAATCAAAACGAAACCTTTACGAACGTCAGTGACCTGACTCATTGTGGCAGATTTCAAGGAAGAATTTCCTTGACTATCCTAAGTCACATCCCTCACTTGATAGGTTCTGAGGCAATAACTGCTTGGTTTTAACACCCATTTCCTTAATTAGTACTGTCTTTTCTGGATAATCCACAATTTTTCAATTACGACTACTGTTTTACCATCCACTACCAACAATTTGCTTTTCTATGCCCTGTCATATGGAAATGCAAACACACTGACTTTCTAACATCATTTTAATTCCTTACACGAACATTCTTAATGACTGGACCAGCTTTCCTTAACACGTACAAGCTAAGTTAATCTTTTATTTAATCAATTCATGCTTTATGACTTTTTTCTCTCTTTGCGGTTCTTTTTCTCCTTCCTTATCTCTGTCCTCCATTGCCAACATCTCTCCCTGAAGTGAAAGTTTAAACTTTTGCATTTCTCTTTCAAGTGAACATTTCTTTCCTTTTCTATTTCAAGCTACTTATCTGAAACAAAACTCTTAGCAACTCAATCTGTGTTCCGCCTGGGACAGACTCTTTTTCAAATCACAGATGCAACGCTTGTACCTCAATTATATCTGCTTTCTTCGCTGCTGATTTTGACTCTAGCTCCAACTTTTCTGACAATGTTATTAGCCCAGTCTTCGTTTTTCTTTTGCAAATCACTCAGAGATGAATGTTCCTCCTCCAGGAAAGTTCTCAAAGAATGTTGGAAATTGATATCATCTCATATGTTGCAGAATACAAGTGCATTGAAGACCCTTCCAGAGATGAACTGCAAAATGTTCTATGATTACATATCACTGTTTTAGCAATAGTAAGTTGTATTTATTTTAAACCGTTAACATAGAGAATTATTGTGTTCAATTCTGGTTGCTGCACTATAGGAAGGAGGCGGAGGCTTTGCAGAAGAGATTTATCAAGATGCTGGCTGGATTAGAGGGAATGAGCTATAAGGAGAGGCTGGACAAACTAGGGTTGTTTTCTCTGCAACAGCAGAGCTGAGGGGAGACCTGATAGCAGTTTATAAAATTATGAGACAGGATTGACAGTCAAAATATTTTCCCCAGAGTTGACATGTCTAATACTAGAAGGCAGGTATTTAAGGTAAAAGGGGGAAAGTTCAAAGGAGATGTGAGGGATAGATTTTTTACACAAAGCATGGTAGGTTCCTGGACCATGCTACCGAGGTAGTAGTGAAGGCAGATACAAAAGGCTTATTTAAGGAGCTTTTAGATAAGCACATGAATAAGCAAGGAATGGAAGGATATGAACCATGGGCAGACAGAAAGGATTAGTTTAATTGGCATCTTGTTCAGCATAACATTATAGCCATAGGGCCTGTTCCTGTGCTGTACTCTTGTATGGACAATGTTCTATGTAATGAGAATGTTCAGAGGTGCATCACCAAACAGAAAAAAAAATCAACATGCCAAGCAATTAAGGGAGAGACTGGGAATGGTGAACAAAAGATGAAGATTTGAAGATTGTGTGTGAAGAGTCACACTAAGTCATGGAAGAACAGGTGCCAATATAACTGAAAATGGGAAAATTTGTCCCATACCTTTACTTCATGTGACCATGGCTCCTGAGGTTTGGCCAGGGTAGAAACTATGTAAATTGGCAAGGAGGTGAAGTGTAAATTATGCATGATAGAGGGCATGTTAGAAAGAATTGGCACTAAGTTGGCATCAAGATATAAAGGACCAGAGTACAGAGGCCCAAGTAGGTGTGGGGAATATGAGGGGCATTGGTTGTGTAGGGAGCATGAGGGGTCACAAGGATGATAGGGAGCATAGGCTGGCCTGGAGGGAATAAAGTGATGTGATTGGCACAAATGGGCATGGGAAGTATGTGGATAGTGGAGAGGGAATGTGTGGAGGGACATTTTTCTTTTTTTTAAAATTCAATTGCAGTAACATACCAGTTCAGCAAAGCAGACCTTGTGCTCGGCCTGTATTTGCAGGCTCAGTCCATAGTCACATGGCTCAGCTCCCAATAAACCCCACCAGCTCTGAACTAAACATCTGTGCTCCCTGTGTGGGTAGGTGATGGGCATGGTTTCCTCATTGTGCCACTCAATTTTATGTCAGTCTGCCAGCCAGGTCTCTTCAAACAAGACAATTCTAAGTATCTTTTCTCCATGCCTATTAGTCCATAATGTCACTGTAGCTAACTATGATAAAGAAGCAAGAATTGAATCAAGGATTCTCAGGATGGCAGTGATGTTGTAAACTGCTGGATTGATGTTTGAGTGATTTGCAATGTCATTATGACCCTAAGGTTCAATTACTCCCTCGAAGCTGTCAACCATATTTTATTTGGTAATAATATTTACAAAATAATATTTATAGCTTGTTGGAAGTGGTTTGGGTTCAAATTACTAAACTATGTTTTCAAGGTGCTGCAGGGAAGATGAAAGCTGCACCAAGTGCCATAGGGTGAGAGGTAATAAAGATAAGGATGATGTCAGACATTAAGGAGTACAGAATCACATAACTGATGCTATCATAATGTAAGGGTCACCATCCTCCAGCAGAATTTGGCTCATATTATTTACCTCAGTAAATTGTGTTTATGTTGTTATTCAGTTTTCTTACATTACCAATTTATTTAAAAGCTATACTGCTGCGATGAAATAATTAAATAGCATTGAGTACATTGGGCCACAAATTTCCTTCAAAACAATAGCAATGCTAACAGAACTCACTATTGTTTATATCCAAGTGATATAGAAATTTCGGCCAAAGGACAGAACTGCAGTTAAACAAGATGTCCAAATGGGGCTGCTTCAGATCTGCTGCTTTACTATTAGTTTTGCCAAAAAAGTGTATCTTTTTTGGCCTCGCTTTTGAAATGTATTGAATTATGTGAAGTCGGTATACTTGCAACTTGCAGAACTCAATAAATTAAGCTGCATTATTTTAGCTCTCTTTTAATGATGTGAAAAGTGTTAATTACTGCCAATCAATTGAACGTTAACTATTATATATGTCGACTTTGATTCCTCCAGGCATTAATTGATGTTAGAGATTTTGAAACCATCATGTTCTTTATCTTTGTGTCCAATTTTTGTCATTCTCTAAATTCAATCTTTTTTTATATCTCCTATTTTTCTTTCTGCTCTTGAGTGACATCGAATTCCAAAAATAATCAAAGAACTGTGGATAGTGGAAATCTAGAAGCAAAAACAGGAATTGCTGAAAATCTCAGCAGGTCTGTTAGCGTCCGTGGAGGGATAGCAGAATTAATGTTTCAGGTCCAGTGACTTCTTCAGAACTGATTGTAGCTGGAAAAAGGTTGGTATACATGAATTGGGGAAGGGGAGAGGAGTAAACAATAGGTGAAGAGAAAAGCAGTTGGACAGACAAAGGAATGGGCAAAAGTGAGGTCTGTAGATGCTGGAGATCAGAGTCTAGATTAGATTGCTGGAAAAGCACAGCAGGTCAGGCAACATCCGAGGAGCAGGAAAATCCATGTTTCAGGCATTCCTGACGAAGGGCTTTTGCCTGAAACATCGATTTTCCTGCTCCTCAGATGCTGCCTGACCTGCTGTACTTTTCCAGCACCACTCTAATCTAGACAAAAGGAATGGGTAAAGGCCAGCCTGGGAGAATCAGTACCTTCTTTTGACTTGATAGAAGTGTATAAGGTAATGAGAAGCATAGATAGAGTAGATAGCCAGAGACTTTTCTACAGGGCAGATATGGCTGTTATGAGGGGCTAATGTTTAGGTGATTGGAGGAAGGTATAGTGGAGATGTCAGAGGTAGGTTCTTTACACAGACAGTGTTGGGTGCGTGGAATGCACTGCCAGCAGTGGTAGTAGAGTCAGAGACATTAGGGACATTTAAGCGACTACTGGACAAGTACGTGAGCGGTGTGTTTGTTAGGTTGATCTTAGATTAAGATAAATGCTCAGCACAACATCGTGAGCCGAAGGGCCTGTACTGTGCTGTATTGTTCTATGTTCTATAACGGGACTGTTGGTGGCTGAGAATGGGTCTGTTGTGGTAGGATTTTATAACAAGGCCTGTTGGGGTTAGGACATGGGATAAGGTGCTCAAGCCCGTAATTATTGAACTCAATATTGAGTCGATCAGGTCCACAAGCAGAAAATTAGATACTGTTCTTTACTGGAACAGTGCAGTAAATCCAAGATAGAGATGTTGGCCAGGGAACACGGTGATGTGTTGAGGTAACAAGCAACAGGAAACAGACTTTTTTTTAGAATCCCTACAGTGTGGAAACAGGCTATTTGGCCCAGCAAGGTCACACTGACCCTGCAAAAAGCATCCCACCCAGACCCTTTCTCTGTAACCCTGCATTTCCCATGGCTAACACACCTAGCCTACACATCCCTGAACATTATGGGCAATTTAGCATAGCCGATCCACCTAACCTGCACATCTTTACAGACAGAAGGTAGGTGGTCACCCAGTCTGCTTTTTGTTTCCCCATTGTAGCGGGGACCATATTGTGAACAGTAAATACAGTAGGTTAAATCACTACTTCACCTGGAAGGTGTGTGTGGGGCCTTGGATGTTCCATCGAGACCATTTCATCTACAACTCCTTTGATAGGTCCATGCCCCCCACCAACCCACCCTCCACTTCCGACACCTTTCTCTGCCACTGCAAGAAGTGCAAAACCTATGCCCACACCTCCCCTCTTACCTCTGTCCAAGGCCCCAAAGGATCCTTCCACATCCAACAGAAATTTACCTGTACTTCCACATATCATCTACTGTGTCTGATGCTCTCAATGTGGGGTCCTCTACATTGGGGAGACAGGATGTCATCTTAAGAAACATTTCAGAGAACATCTCTGGGACACACACACACTAAACAACTCCACTGCGTGTGGCCAAACTCTTTAACTCCCCCTCCCGCTCCACCAAGGACATGCCTCCTCTACTGCCAAACTCCAGCCACCTGATGCCGGAGGACGAATGCCTCATCTTCCATTTTCGGACCCTCCAACCACAAGGGATCAATATGGATTTCACCAGTTTTCTCATTTTCCCTCCCCCCACCTTATTCCAGATCCAACCTTACAACTCAGCATCGGCCTCTTGAACTATCCTACCTGTCCATCTTCCTTCCCACCTATCCACTCCACCCTCACCCCCACTTTCATCCACCTATCGCATTCCCAGCACCTTCCCCCCAGCCCCAACACCCTCCCATTTATCTCTCAGCTGCTTTAGGCCACCCTCATTCCTTCTGAAGGGTTTATTAAACATCAACTCTCCTGTTTCTTGGATGCTGCCTGACCTGCTGTGCTTTTCCAGCACCATCCTCTTCGACTCTGATCTCCAGCATCTGCAGTCCTCACTTTCGCCTTGGTTAGTGAGGCAGGAGAAACTCGCAAGTGTTATACTAGCTGCGATTGCATGGGAAGGTGCCATGGGCATGCGGGGAGGTATTGGGAATGGAGGAGGACTGGACTAGGATAACACAGAGGGAGTTGTCCCCATTCCTTCCAAAAGCAATACTTTTCCTCCTCCGCAACAAATTATCACATAGCTGAATTATCTATCGTTACAAAATCACTTATAGATCATTTTAATCAACCTGTTCAGGCACCTTATGACACATTTCTGAGGCAGGAACTCAGAAGCAGGTCCACTAACATCGCATCACAAGAGCCCTATTCAAGTCACTTATATAGTCAAGCTGTTTCTTCCCAGCTCTACCTCTCCATGACTTCTGTTTACTGGCATCATGTCATTAAGTCAAAGTTTTGTCAAGATTGGTACTAGGAAAACCAAACCTTCACTTTCAGCAACTTCCATAAACCTGTCCTGTCCTACCCATTTTGCAATCTCGTGCCTTCACTGTACACAGGGAGTACATTTTGTATGACTGGAACTGATAGGTCGGGAGGCATTAGGTGACAAATGATCATGGCAGAGATGAGCTCACCAAGAAATACAAAGTTGTGATGATATTTTCTGATTTTACCAGGGCTGGAAAAACTCCATGGTGGTTTTTGCCAGCATGATGCAACAAGCCTGCAATTAAAATAGTTGGCAAGCACTTATTATGAATTTGCAAACTGCTCACTAATATAATGCTTACTCTGATTCATGTTCTCTAATGCTACTGTGTACAATCCTTAATATCTATCTTTCTGGTGAAGTTTTTTAGTCACCTCTCTCATTCTGGATTGTCACTGTTACCTTTATTTCTTTATCTTATTTGTCCCTTTTCAGCTTGGGGCAATTTAACTTGGTTTGGAATTACAACTTGAAATTGCAAAATGATTGGCAGAAGCAATAGTGACCCCTTAAAAAAAACATTCTCAACAATATGTGAGGTACCTCTTACCTCTTAAAATGAATGCCACCACATTGAAAATTCCTTTAGTTCAGTTGAGGAATTTGCTATCCACAAGTGCCTAAAATAGAGCATACTGCAAAAGAAGGTATGAATTTACTCAGATATCTATTCAGCAACTTATGTGAATATAATGGACTCGTGAAATGCTTTGGAATTAAAACGTATAATGTTGTTTCCATCAAACTGTATTTTATGTATACATTTTATGTTTTTTTTGTTTCAGTAGCTGAGCTAGGACTTTATCTTAGCTCCATTACCTTGAGCATAGATGGCACCATGAAATTAATTCTCCATCCTGATGAAGAGGATTTTCAAGATATTGACCAGTGTGCTGAGGAAAAATGAATTATATCAAAGACTGCAACATGATGTAAAATAAAACGTATGATGATTAACAATTTAAGTCATACCATGTTTATGTTGATATATAAATGATATTCACTTCCATTCGTGCCATAACATTTTTCAACAGAGTACATACAGCACTTGACATCGATGCACTTTCAAAATTTCTGTTGGATCTCTACATCTATGCACAACATTGCCTTGGGATGGACAAAATCAGTTTGTTTTTGTCAACTATATAAACTAGAATTAACTAAATGCTTGAATACTATTGAATTGAATAATGTATTGAGTGTCAGAATCATTATAAAGGAATGTGTGCCAGTGCTGGTGATTCAATGTATTATTACAGTAATCAGCAAGTAAGTGCACAAGGGGCTTTACAGATTCACTAATGTCAGCTGAGTAGAAACAAATACCAGCTTTACATAAAGTATTTTTCTGACCTTCAAATACCCTTACCAAAGGCTCTTATTTCTAAGTAGTGTGGGTACATTTAAAGAACAGCTATTTCATCTGTTCAACAAAAGAATAATAGGTCTGAAAGAAGTATTCAAAAACTTGCAGTTTTGACAAAGATAAATTATGGTGAGTTTTTGCGACTTGAGATGTGCTATTAAGTGATCATATTTCATTCCCTACCCTTCATATAAGTGCAAGAGAGATGTTGCATTATGACCTCTGTCATCCTTCAACAAATGTCAAGCTAGAATTATCGGATAAAAATAAACAAACATTAGAGTGTCAGAACTGGAGATTTTATCTCTAGTTAAACATCCCACAGGCTGTTCACTACAAGGGATTTGATTGCAGTGGAATTTATTTTAAATAGTAGAAAATCATAACGGCTAAGAATATGATAAAAACCTATTTAAAAAACTGATCTTAACCACCCAGTGGTATAAAGTGATTAGTTCATACAGTTTGAATTTCAGAGGACCATTTGTGGTTTAAGTAGACCCATATATTTTAGGAATCTTTGACAATAAGCAATGAAAATACCTTGTGCAGATGCTACCCTTGCCTGTGTACATTGAGTTTAGTCTTGTCTTTTTGAAATTTGTATTTGGGTCAAATTAGAGAATTTCCTTGAGTGATCAAGAGATAACACATTATGGTGCATTTACACTCAGGTTTAAAATTAATCTAACTTCATTGCAGTTTCACACTGATCATAAATCCATGGTGTCTAAATCAGATGTTAACAGCAAACTGATTCCAAAGCAAAGTGGAGTTAGACTATCCTCCCAGAAATCTCATCAATCTTTATTCTGGACCCTGAATTTTTAGATATTTTCTCTAATCAACCTGTTTCAGAGATGTTATTACACACCATTAGAGCAGGTGGGACTTGAACCTGGGTCTCCTGGCTCAGATGTAGGTTACTATCACAAGAATTCCTGATACCTGAAGAAGGGCTCATGCCCGAAACGTCGATTCTCCTGCTCCTTGGATGCTGCCTGACCTGCTGCGCTTTTCCAGCAACACATTTTCAGCTCTGATCTCCAGCATCTGCAGTCCTCACTTTCTCCTACTATCACAAGAACCCTTGTTCAGACTGCACTTATGTCATAACTGCACTGTTGTAAAGTGAAGTGAAAGCAAAATAACTTTTTCTGATTCTCTAGCTATAAAATCAATTTATGCTTAGTTGCACTTATTTAAAATACCATTGGCATTTCCAATTTGCAAACGTATTTTTGTTTGAGTAGAAATAATGAATTATTCCTCTTTCTGTTAATAAATAAACTGATCATCATTATTAATGTAGAATAGGCTTCTCTTTGTTTCCTTATGTAAAACAGCATAGTCATACTTAGTTATGGGATCAAGACATTTACAACCACATGCCACTGCTTATCATTTTATTCCAGGTTTTTGCATCTGCAGTTGAAGCATGCTCTTTGTTCCATTTGAGGGTGTTTTAATGCTCATAATAGAGAAATGAATATATAGCACCAACATCAGAAGTGTAACACTCATGGGTTCTGTGGCAAACTTCTTAATATTGATGATTCTATCCAAAAAGCAAAACAAGCGAAGAGAGGAATGGGGTTATGAACTGCACTCCCTTTGAACATGAAGCAAAAGATGATGTTTTGATATTAGAAGATGACATGCTCGTTGCTTTAATTAAGAAGACTTCTATCAAATAAAAAAAACAATTCCATTATTTTCTTTAATTTCTTTCATATACAATCTCATTGTTGAGGACAAATGGAATTAAGAATAGAAGTGATCTATGTAGGAGAGCCAAAAGCCTTCACAATCCATTCAGCATTGATGTCACATTTCAGAAATAGCACACAATGGGCCTGATTTAACCTATTCGAAACCACTCACTTACAGAGTTAAAATCAGGTTCAATATTTGCAATTTAATCTTCAGATTTTATGATTATGGATGAAAAGAACTTGTGAGATATCAGAAAGTGAGCTGTGTCACTCCTTTAACATTTGCTGCTCGTAAGTTATCAATCGTTTTCCATGGGCTTTTAATAAATATGCCCATTACATTTTCAAAATATGATCTAATAAAGAGATTTTTCTTTAATAAACTATAGTTGATAGCTGTAGGATCATAATTCTAATATACATAATGCTTTCATGAGGTAGTTTAAAAAGTGATTGTCCTGGTCAAATATTTTCTCAATCCCAGTTTTAAAATTAGAGCAAAATTGAATCAGTATCACAAATCTTATTGACCGTAAATTTTAATAATATAATAATTATTTCATTTTAATTTAAAAGTAAATGACAAACTAATTTACATTCAAATCAATGGTGATCAGTTAGCTCAGTTACTGGAGGGTTGATTTGCAGGTTGGAGTGATGTTAATGCTATGGGTTTAATTCCTGCATTACCTGAGGTTACCATGAAGGATTCTCCTTCTCAATCTCTCCCTTTACCAAGGTGTGGTGATCCTCAGGTTAAGCCACCACCAGCTCTCTCTCTAATGAGGAAGAAGGTCTTTTTAGACTATGGTGATTTTACCTTTATTTAAATTAATCTGAGAAACTACTGTAAGGTAAGACTTAATATTTAACTAGAACTTGTAAAACTGTTACCAAACAATGATAATCAGATGAAGCCTGTTATTGTAAAGAAAATTAATACATCTTAGTGATATATACAAAATTTACTGATATTTTAAAACTATAAAATAATTGGGTAAATTGAGTTTGTTTTATTTAAGCAACTTGGCTGACAAAGTGACTCGGTGATTAGCACTACTACCTCACAGTGCTAGTGTTCTGGGTTCATAGAACATAGAACATAGAACAATACAGCACAGAACAGGCCCTTCGGCCCACGATGTTGTGCCAAATATTTAAGCAACTTGGCTGACAAAGTGACTCGGTGATTAGCACTACTGCCTCACAGTGCTAGTGTTCTGGGTTCAATTCCACCCTAAGGCAACCATCTGTGTGGAGTTTGCACATTCCCCCTGTGTCTGCATGGGTTTCCTCCCACAGTCCAAAAAATGTGCAAGTTAGGTGGATTGGCCATGCTAAATTGTCCATAGGGATGTACAGCCTAGGTTGGTTAGCCATGGGATATATAGGGTTGTAGGGATAAAGTAGGGGATGGGATACTCTTCAGAAGGTCGGTGTGGACTTGATGGGTTGAATGACCTGCTTCCATTTTGTAGGGATTCTATGATTCAACTAGCTGGTTTGCAACACTGGAGCAATTAGGATTACAAAGAGCATAAAATAATTCAAACAAAATAGTTAATTCTCCTAAACTTAGCTTTACAATTCATCAGTAATTTCTAAAATCTTATTGTTCGAAATGCACTCAAAATCTATGAACTGATATTGTTTGCACAACTAATATTGTAGGATGGATGGAAATGTTATCAGTCAACTCATTTAGTTTCAAGTGTGGACATTTACAAAAAAGAATTCATAAAATAAAGCATATAGTATGTTGAATTTTGCTTACCATTAAAAATGCCATTATCCAGCAAAAAACACAGTCAGGGTCTGATTTAGGTAACTGTCATAGTGATCTTAATATCTTAGAACGATTCTTCTTTAGGTTATCTTAGTATCATCATTATTAGGTCATACTGACAACAAGCTCTTCAGCACAATGATGAACAATCTAGAAAATGACTAAGCAATAGAACCAAATTAATCAAATCAAATACATTTATCCAAAGTCTATATTATCTCTATATCACCCAACATTTCTCTCATTAAAGTATAAGGTCACACCTAGAATTTCTGCTGGGGCTGAAACCAGCCAAACAAGTAGAGAAGATTGAGGAATTTCAAAAATAAGTTGCATTCTGCAGAAGTCCTTTTACACTGGTTTAAAAATAATTGTATAGAAAGTCAGCTCCACCCAAAACTGATCAACTTGCAAAGTAATATAATTAACATGAAAAACTTCTATCAATTGGCTTTTAAAATTAAGACATTATTTTTTCTAGGTGCACAGGCAATAATAAGCATCCTTGAAAATCTCAGCAGGTCTGGCAGCATCTGTAAGGAGAGCAAAGAGCTGACATTTCGAGTCTAACTGACCCTTTGTCAAAGCTAAACAAAAGGGGAGAAATAGGGAGGTATTTATACAAGGCTGAGAGAAGGTGAGTCATGGCTCCAGAAGCAAAGGTAGTAAAGGAGCTCTTTTCTCTCCTTACAGATGCTGCCAGACCTGCTGAGATTTTCCAGCATTTTCTCTTTTGGTTTCAGGTTCCAGCATCTGCAGTAATTTGTTTTTATTTTAATAAGCATCCTTAATAACTTGCCAAAAAAAATGGTCAATTTTCTAAGAAACAGACTCATACACATCAATTGAACGAATAAATTGTTCCATATTTTAATCTAAAGTTATTTCAAACAAAATTTTGAGCAGTTTTAAATTAGACATTCCTATTAAAATACTTATTTTTCTGTGATAAACCTATTTTCATGTGTATTAAAAGAACCGCGTTGGAACAGCACATAAACACTAATGTAGATTAGTCAGGCCAAATGCCAGTTTCTGTCCTGTAGCATTCTCATAGACATTTATAGGGCTTGAGGAGGCCATTTGGCCCATTGTATCCATATTGATCTGACTACACCAATCTCATTTTCCAGCTTCTGGTCCATAGCCCGGGAGGCTATGGCAATGCAAGTAAATATATTAATGCTGCGTAAATGTTTTGAGAGTTTATGACACCACCACCCTTAAAAGCAGTGACCTCCAGACTCTCACTACCCATAGAGTAAAAAAAACTCACTTCGACTCCCCTCTGAGCCTTTATCCATCAGTTGACCCACGATCTCCTGGATTGTTACAGAAATATTGCATTTTTTTCTCAAGCATGGATAAAATCTCAAAATGTAGAAGCCAAGTTTAAAACCTAGCTGCACTCTGCAATTTAGAAACTTCAGAGTTAGAACAGACAGTATTCATGCAGCTGGCCTTGGACAATCAATTCACTTTGAAAACAGACAGTTTCCCATTGGAACTGCCTGACCAGGTGCTAACGGCCAAATTGTTTCAGAACAAACTGCTGTTATCCCCTCCAGTGAACCTGCCTTTGTTAGAAGAATGTTACACAGATTAGGTGGCAGCAGGAGGCCAAAGACACGGTGTGACAAGGACGGCACTTGATAGTTGAAGGTTCAAAGCCATGCTCTGCAAATTCCAAATATGGAAATTAGTCACCCCATTGGATCTTCCTGCCTCCGCCCAATAGTAGTATTGGACATAGGCCGCAAAACCTTCAAGAAGGGGCAACTAGAGCATGAGCTCTCTCTCTCTCTCTGCTTTTTGCACCTTCTTCAATGACATCTGTAGAAAGACCACCTCAGTGTGATGACCCAAAGACTAGACCAGCTCTAGGCAAGAGTGGAAGCTCAAATTGGCAACTACAGATTCTGAAACATTAGCCAACCCTCAAAGATCAAGAAACAGCTTGCCCCGCCTTATTAAATGGCTTTCAGAAAATTCAACAATTCAAACACTGTGGTAGGGACCTGTGAATAGAGTGAAGTGAAGTAGATAGCTACTGTAGATTTGAGACTGTTTTCTGAAGAGTCCTATGAAGAGATTGGTAGAGTTCAATTAAAGTACATAGTAAAGTCTAATAAATATTGTCTTTCTTTGATGAAGTGTTTAATAAAGTTATGTTTGACATTTCCCTGATGCTTATCTCCTTTGTCCATCTCACTGTGTAATATGTCTGAGTTAAAAAGCAGTTACTGCAAATTGGTCAAGTTTAGTTAAGGGACATTTACACACCCTTACACTTCATAATATTTAAATCTATGTCCCTCATTTTATTGGCTCCTCTATTAATGGAAAATGTACCTTCCTGTTCACCCACCTATGTCCCTCATAACCTTATCTACCTCTATCAAATCCCTTCTCAATCTTTATTTAGAGAAGAAAAACAATCCCAGCCTATTCAATATTTCCCCATCGTTTAAAGTCTCGAACCCAGGCAGTATTCTGGTAAAACTCCTCTGGACCATCAAGTGCAATCACATCCTTCCTATAATGAGGTGACCAGAATTGCAGTACTCCCTTTGTGGCCTAACATTTTAAGCATAACTTCCTTCCTCTTCTATTCTATCCCTCAGCTTATAAAGGTAAATTTTTCATATGTCTTCTTAACTACCTTATCTACCTGTTCTGTTAACATCAGAGATCTGTAGATATGAGACGTTCCTCTAATCTTTTGTACTTTCCAGGATCTTACCATTCAAAGCGCAAACCCTTGCCTTGTTAGCCCTCCTGAAATTCATTACCTCACACTTCTCTGGGTTGAATTCCATTTGCCACTGCTTTGCCCATCTGTCAGTCCATTGATATCCTTCTCCAATTGATGGCTAAACTCCAATATGCTGCCCTACCAGTTTTCATGTCACATCCATGATCTTCTTCATCATATAATTTACATTTAAGTCCAAAAACAACAAACATCCTGGGGAAGTGTGCTGGAAACAGACTTGCAAACACAGAACAAATAAAATGCCACTTGGCCTTGGGTCCCATTGTCTCTTATTGTCTTGACTTATACATCATGAGGGACCTTATCAAAAGCCTTGCTAAAAGCTGATTCTAATCACTGAAGTATTATAAGGTATATTTTGCCATATGTAGGCCAGACGAGTGACTGTGACTTGCTTCTTAATTGATCAATAGGATCATTGAGTATGATTTCACTTCATGAAATTATCTGATTCAGCTGACAGTTGTAACAGGTCTTTCCACTGTAATAGATTGTGTAATTGTATCATCATTGGAATTTTCTTCATATGATCCTCTTGTCATCTTTTAACTCACCCAAAGCTGCATTCTTACATTCTGCATGAGTCAGGGGACACTACTTGAAAGTTAGGGATTGCCCTTTTAGGTCAGAGATGAGAGTTTTTTTTCTCTCAGAGTATTGTGCAACTTTGGAACTTGCTGCTTCAGAAGGCGGTAGAAGCCTGTCATATTTTTAAGGTCAAGGTAGTTGGATTCTTGTTAGGAAAGGGAATCAAAGATAATCGGTGTAGTTAAGAATGTGGAATTCAAAACAAACATGATCTTACTAAATTGCAGAGCAGACTCAAGAAGCCAAATTTTCTACTTCTCGTCCTAATCCTTATGTTGGTAACCATTCATTTTTGTGTAATTTTAATGACCCCCAGAGATGTACTATTAGGAATAAGGATCAGAACTTTTAGGAAAAAGTTATTTGATCCAATAAATCCAGCCCTTCTCAAATATCAAATTGTGGAGAAGCTACACTAAATCTACATGGCTAACATAACTGTCTTTCTGTGAGTGATGAGGGTTGATGTTTTTACAGCATGCTCTTTCTATCTTAAGATAATGGACATGCCTTTTTTTCTGTTAAATAATATCCTATATCTCAAAACACATATTTCATACCATTGAACACAGATGTTGACTTGGGCCTTAAGATACCTAAAATCAGGGGCATGAATGTCCATTACATGTGTTAAAGAATACCATAGCTAGAGTCAGTAGAAATGGTTCAAATCTGCTGCAGCAATATTCGTACAGAATATTAGTCTGATGTTTCAAGTTAGCATTGCATGTTTAAGTATAAAAATCTACAATTCAAGAGAGCTGCCAATGCAATCCACATCTGAAGTTTTTTCCTGATTGTCGAGACACCAGTAAAGTTCATAATATCATCCATTGTACTACTTATCATACTCTGGCAACAATGATGAAATAAAGTTTCTAAACAAAACTTCTGAATAGTATTTGTTATTTAATTCTGACAAGTGCTAATATTAATTTCAGTAATTATAAATTAAGAATTAGGAATTGCTTTCATATCAGATGACATTGAAGTTAGAGTTTATCAGACTTAGCAATCCTATTTATTGCCTTTTTAGTATCAATCTAAAGTGCACCAAAATATTTGAACTAGATCTTGCTTTTATAAAGTTGTAAAAGTGGGTCATTGCGTGCCAGTAACTCATTTAATATCTGCACTTTTTAAAAGATTTATTACGTACAAGAGCTACCACTTTATCTTTAAAATTTAAATGATATGGCTTGGAATACGCAGAACGAATCAAAATATTAATTATTCACTTTAACATTGTTGATTAGTATTGCGAAAAATGATTTTAACCTGCAGTCTATCAGTTTGGATCATGATTTGCCCTAACTCTGGCATCGAAGAACATGGCGCTCTAGCATTCATTGAGCTAAAATAATGTAGGTATCTACTTACACATTCCGCTATATATATTAAGGATCAACATTTATTATCATTTTATTCTTATTTGAAAAGATGTTAATTTCAATATTCACAAGATGTAGGGAACTGTACATACTTGGAAAATATTCAATGCCTATCAGTCTGTGAACTTCTCAAAGGTGAAGTTGGCTTTGCAGACTAATGTAGGAGTGGGTCAGACAGATATTTCAATTTACCAGCTCACTATGAATTTCTCATGTAAAAACTGGAGAACAGTATAGAAATTGTAATGTATTAACAATAAGAGAATTGCAATTTCATGGATGTCAAGGTACATAATTATGTAGCAAAACCACTGTTTAAAACACAACTATGAACTAAATCCATCCCATTTGATCTATAACAGTTAAAACCTCTGTTGGAATGCCTTATTATATTACTCAAACCTAACACCTTAATCATGGAAATGATTGTTCTTTCATTGTTAGATCTACAGATGAAAGAAGACATCATGTCAGTGAAACATTTTCAATACTTTAATTTCCTTTTAGAGGCATACTGCATTTAGTACAGAAGTAGAAAGGATTCTTTATAAAATGAAATGAAACGTGTGCTTCTCTCATGTTACAGTCAAGAAACAGCTACACATTAGATTATTACAAATAATAAAATGTCTCTGAAAGGAAAGTCTATGGATGAAACCTCTTGTTCCACAATGTAGTAATCGCTGTTTGCATTGAAAGATCCTCTGAGTGAATAATGGCACAGTTCATGTTGTGCTTTTTTTAAATCTCACCTGTACATTTCTCAGTAAAAATAAACTCTTCTTAATAAATAATTATATAAAATAAATATATGTGATTTGGAATTGTATAAATACATCCAACGTTGCCCAAGACAATGTGAGTTAAGGTTCTGCCCATATTTTTTGGATGCCGGTCATGTCAATGCACTAGAAGTTACTCTTTCATTGTGGTGATATTCTGTGGTAAGAGTGAAAAGTCTGGTAGTGCTCTTCACAGTTGACATTTTACCAAGGTGATATTTTTTCCAGTTACATGAAGAAACAAGTTAGTGTAACTATTATGTGAATCCCAAAAAGAAGGCACTGGCAGCAGGACATATTGAAGTTTATGATCAAATCAAGCCACCTCCCTTCATCTGCTGCTAAAATATAACATTACTGATATCAATAACTTGTAAACTCATAAATGTAAAGAATAAAATCTGGACCAGATACTTTTTTTTCTTTCAGATAATGTAGGTATTGTAGGCTCAGCCAGCATTTGTTGTCCATCCCTATTTGCCATTGATAAGTTAGTAGTATGCCATTCTTGAACCACGGCTCATCATACTATAGGGACACCAACAGACCTGTTATGTTTGGAGTTCCAGAATTTTGATGCAGTGACAAAGAAGAATTGGCATGTAGTTCTAAGTCAGGATAGCATGTAACTTTGAGTTGAACTTGCAAATGGTGGTGGTATCCTTGTTGTCCTAGATGGTAGAGGTCACAAGTTTAGAATATGCTGTTGAAGCAGCCTTGATGAGTTACTGTGATGCATCTTGTTGATGGTAAATACTGCTACCACTATGTTTCAATGGTGGAGGGAGAATATTGACAGTGATGGGTGGCATACAATCGAACTAGTTGTCCTGTCCTACGTGGTGTTGTTTTGTCCTTCTTGAGTGTTATTGGAGCTGCATTTTTTCAAGCAAGTAGAAAATATCCAACATATCTCTTGTGCTTGTAGATGGCAAACTAGCTCTGGGGAATCAGGAAGTGAGTCAAAGAATTCCTAATCTCTGAGCTGCTGTTAGTTTAATTTAATCTCTAGTCAATGATAACTCTGACGTTAGTAATCCCAATGATACTCATAGTGGTTTTCAGCAATGGTAATGCCATTGAATGTCATGGGAAAGTGGTTAGAAATGGTTATTATCTGATCCTTGCCACTTTGAGATCAAGTCTGGATGTTGTCAAGGCCTTGTAGCATTTGGACACACGTTGCTTCCGTTCTGAATAGTGAAGAATGACACTGAAAATTGTGCACTTCTAACTTCTGAAGACTGAAGGTCATCGATGAAGCAGCTGATTTACACACTTTTAGTGCTTCGTACTTGAAGAAACTAAGGCCACATCTCAGAGAGGGCATCCTCTCTCCAAATTACTTACAGCTGTAAGAAGCTGTTGTTCTACATCCTTGTTTCTGTGAAGAAAGATTAAATAATTCTTCTTCATCAGGTGCTGAACAGCTTCAACTATATCCTAATAAATCTCGATAGAGTTCAGGTACTTTCTCAGGATCCACAGGTCTTGGCAAGAAATGTGTAAACTTCTGATGCCTTTTGGATCTGCTTCCATCTCTTGGAGATCCATCTTTATTGAGTGCAATGAAATATCGTCTTCCGGTGTCATTGTGTTTGTACAGATTTGAGGAATAAGTATTGTACCAATTCTCTTCAAATTGCTCTCTGAAGATGCATTCTGCTGTCAGTTTCTCCTGAAAGGAAAATAAAGGAAAATGAAAGCTACAAAACTATAAAGAGTAGGTTAAAATACTGTTGATTTACAAATTTCTATCAGATTATAAAGCAGATTGCTTGCTGTAACTTGGCCATATTGGGGAATTAATTTATTTCTTGGAATGCAGTATTTTTCAGAATACAAAATAACCTTGTCCTAATTTCAGCAAGACTCCTATTCCATTCCTCAAGTTCTCTGTCTTAATTTCTAGCAATAGGCTATCAACTACTATTCATTATAAGTCTACTGATTCCCATAGTTATCTTGACTATGTATCCTCACATTCTACTCCCTGAAAAGATTCCATTCCATTTTTCCAGTTCCTTTGTCTCTGTCCCATCTCTTCTTATGATGCACCCTTCTACAACCAGGGATGGCATGATGGCTCAGTGGTTAGCATGCTACCTCACAGCACCAGGGGCCATGGTTCAATTCCCACCTCAGGCAATTGTCTGTGTGGAGTTTGCATGTTCTTCCAGTATCTGCGTGAGTTTCCTCTGGGTGCTCTAGTTTCTTCCCACAAACCAAAGATGTGCAATTCAGGCGAATTGGCCATGTTAAATTGCCCATAGTGTTAGGTGGCTTAGTCACAGGCAAATATAGGGTGGGATTCTGGGTGGGCTGCTCTTCGGAGGTTTGGTGTGGACTTGTTGGTCTGAAGGGCCTGTATCCATAATGAGGAAAGCTATTCTATAAAACCTGTATAACTTTTCCTTTTTCCTCAATTTCCATTTCTCGCCCTTCACACTGTGAGTGATGTAGTGAGTGATGGTATCAACCATATTTACCACATTTCTGCTCTCATTCCTTTCCATGATAGTGTTCCCCCGGTCCTCATCTTCCACCTTACCAAGCTCTATATTCAACCAATCATTTGAACCATTTCTGTTAGCTTCAGCATGATGTCACCACCAAATGCATATTCCCTCCCTTTCCCTTTCAACATGCTAAGGAAATTATTCCCTCTGTGACACACTGGTCCATTCTTCCTGAACAAGGGCTTATGCTCGAAACATCGATTCTACTGTTCCCTGGATGCTGCCTGACCTGCTGCGCTGTTCCAGCAACACATTTCCAGCCCAGCATTCTTTAATCATGTCAAACATCTCAAACCCTTATCCCACACCTTTCCATTCAAACACTGGTGGTATATAAACTACCTTTTATCTTCTTTCTTTTCACCACTCTAGAACCCAAAAATGTTTTCAAAATACAGCTGCGATGTGTGTGCATTGCATTCACTGCTCACAATGTGGTCTCCTCTACATTAAGATGATTGCAGTCAGAAATGGAGGAAATCATAATGGGGAATAAAGAAATGGCAAAGAATTGAATACACATTTTGGTCTGTCTTCACAAAAGAGGACACAAGCAATCTCCAAAACTTGTTAGGTAACCAAGGGACTAGTGAGAGGGAGGAATTGAAGAACATCAGTATTAGTAAAACAAATATGGTGTATGAGAAATTAATGGGGTTAAACGCTGTAAAATCCCCACCTCCTGATAATTTGCATACTCCTAAAGGAAGACACGCTAGAAATATTAGATGCATTAGTGACCATCTTCCAAAATTCTGGAGACTCTAGAGCAGTTCCTGCAGATTGGAGAATAGCAAAGGTAACCCCATTATTTAAAAAAAGAGGGAAAGAAAAATATAGAGCATTACAGACCAATCAGCCTCATATCAGTAGTGGAGAAAAATGCTAGTATTTATTATAAACAACGTGATAACAGAATGCTTGGAAAGCACTAAAAGTGTTCGATAAAGTTAGCATGGGTTTATGAAAGAGAAATAAAGTTTAAATAACTTATTGGAGTTTTGAGGATGTAACTAGGGTAATAGATAAGGCAGAACCATTAGTTGCAAAGTATTTAAATTTCAAGAAGGTTTATTGCAATGTCCCACATAAGAGTCCAGTTGGCAACATTAAAGCACACAGGTTGTGGAGAAATATTCTGGATTGAATTGAGAATTGATTGACAGACTGAAAGCAGAGAGTGGGAGTAAATGAATCATTTTCTGGGTAGCAGGCAGTGACCAGTGGTGTAAGACAGCAATCAATAGCATAGAAGGCAGTGGAGACCAGGGCACTGAGTATATTCAAAAAAGAAATTCATCTTTTTAGATCTTTAAGGCTAGATTAGCATTCAATAGGTATAGAGAGAAAATGGGAATATGGCATTGAGATGGAGGATCAGCCATGATCATATTGAAGAAAAGGATACACTTCAAGGGCCAAATGGCTTATTTCTATCCCTTGCTTCTATGTTTCTATCCCAAGCCTCTGGTGGCCTGTAATTTAATTATCCATCTTGCTCTCACACTAACACTTCTGCCTTCAGTTTACTGTACTGTTCCAGTGAAGCTCAATACATTTCAGAAATGACCATTTAGCATTCAATAAGGCACTTCAAAGACTTTTGAGCTCAACAAATTATTGTCTCCATTTTGTTTCCTTTGTTTATTTTGTTTTCCTATATTCTTTCAAATAATACCAAACATGTTCTAGACACATCTTCTGTTTTTGTTTTCTGCCCCATCACAATTCCCTAAGTCCTGGAGGACTAACTTTTCTATCATTCGATACCTCCACCCAATCACAGATTTTCACTTTGTCCTTGCCCCATCCCTCCTTTGGTCAAACCCTATTACATTTATAACTTTTCCCAATTCTGATGAAATTTCACAGACCTGAAACACTAACTTTGTTTCTTTCTCTACACTTATGATGTCTAGCCTGCTATGATTTTTTCCAGTATTTTCTGTTTTATTTATATAAATATAGGAATGTCTGCAAGCATACAAACTTGTCATGTCCACACAAATTGTTTGAATGAAATAAATTTTATAAGGTCATTTAGATCCTTTAGACAATATGTGATTAATATAGATTCCACAATAAAAAATATTAAACAAATGTTCTTGATCTTGGACCAGGATATATTGAACAGCATGTGGTTGATTCTTAACTGCTGGAAGAAAAAGCAAGATCGATCCCAGCAGCAATGATTGCATCTATAGTTATAGAAATAGTGCTAATGTCCCAACATGTTATTTTTGTGGTCTCTCCAAATATACAATTGTCAATGTGATTGTGGCAGTTTTAGGAAACTTTACTCAAAAACTAAGTGATTCTTCTAAACCTTTGACCACAGCAATTAACTTATATTCAGTCATAAAAGCCTAAATCATCTAGACAATTTTATTTTGACCTTGGAACTTTTTTTATGGTTAGTGTTGACTGGACTGATATAAAATGACTAATTGTTAAATCAACATAAGATTGGAAATTATGTTTCAATCTTTAGAAACAACCTGTTCCGATGGGTGCCACAAGCCATTGCAGGGAACTTGTAATTTAAGCACCACCTGCTGGAACTTAAATCCATTACAGGAAGAAACGTATAAACGGTAATTTTGATTGTTACTACACTGTATGTAAAAATAATGTTGCTTGAAATTTACTTTTCACTCTATTCACAATTTATACGCAGCTTCTTTTATTTATTTTAGAACATTAATTACTATAATGGTTTCAATAAACTATATTAATTTACCAATATTAATGTTATAAATGTAATAATATTCACCTGCTATGTGTTTGTAATTTCCAGTAAGATTTCTATTTTAATATGACATGTTTGGTGCACATTATTGTACCTTCATGATATAGAGGTAGGTGTAAAACAGTAAATGCACTTGCAAAATGTGCTGATCATTGTGCGAATCCACTACCTGTACTAATATTCTAGCTTGGTATATTTCTCTTAGAACGCACATTACATTAATTGGACCAAAAGCCTTGAATTCTCCCTGCACTCATTGACAATATCAGGACAGGTGCAGAACAGATTATACATAGGACAGAACTCCACCTCCTAGTAATGCTCCTGAATTAGAGTCACACACACCACACAACACTGAAGTGCTATTTTTGTTTCCACTGTGAGCTATGTTTACTACCTATCTGAATGAGATTACTTAATTAGTACTAAGTATTGAGCTGTAAAACTGTAGATTTGCAGGCTTGGGAGCTGGATTAAAAATGCAATGCTGTAGCAATCTAGTTAAATCCTTAATACAGCAGTTAACTCTAATACTGGATTTGTTTCTGGATAGCTTGGTTTTGAACAACTGTAAAATTAAAAATAAAACTTGCAGTACAAATTTCATAGAGACATATTTTGTACCTGCCAGAAATTAAACTTTTCGTTTCACATAAGAATTCCAGAAGCATTTTTAAAATAGATTATTTCTAATTGTCCAAAGAACTGAACTCTCCAAGTAATTCCCCAGCAAGCCACATCCAGCTATCATAGGAACTGAACATACAGGAGGAAATCTAAAATCTCATTGAGCAAAATTGCCCATTTTGATGCTTTTGAAGATATTTGAGAAATTAACATAATTATCTTTTTTACAAGCTAAAAACTGAATCACAATAGCTCTTGTTAAATCAATGAAGAGGAAGAGATAACTTCCTTCATGTTATACTGGCATTGTTTCAATCAATGATATAAAGTATTTGGCGATATACAACAACATACTAAATTATGAGGTTTCTTGATTAATAGCTCTCAGCTCTCAGACCCTCCTGCTGCCTTTCTCTTCAGCATTCCTAAGCGTTAAATATAGAAATTCGTGGGTCCAAGAGGCACTGATGGCGTTAGTATTCTGATTTATCTAGTACAAGATTTATCACAAAATATTCGCATTGCAATATTAAATGTAATCTGCTTTCCTAATATAAACGTCTCCATCAGTTTAAATAAATCGCATTACTTACTGAGCCGTACAGTTCTCCTTTATCGTTCATTCCCAGGTAGAGGCCACTATCCACTCCCCTAATGCTGACCAATCCCACAGCAATGCTGATAAATTCCAGGATCCCTGTAAAACAAGAAAGACTTGACAGTTTGTATGCCCAAAGACTTTTGAACAAGTTAATAAATGAAATGCTTACATTCGTTAGGCAATGGCGCGGTGTACTGCTATACATTTTGTGTTGTACTAACTGGCAAAAAAAACGATCAGAGCGGGCAGGGTTTTCTTGTGGGCTCGGAATAAACACTTTTTGGAAGTGGTTGTATAATTTTGTCCTTACAACACGACCCACATAATCTTAATCATTTCCGCTGCTGCTTGCCAAAACCTGAAGCTGCTTTTGGGCACCATTCCATATGGGTCTCTTGATGACACAGGTTTATTAGTGAGGCAAGAAGAGATTTTTTTTAAACTTTAAAATTAAAATAGCATTAATTTGCTGGACGGCGGGCTGGAAATGTCTGAATCGTGAACCCCTGCTGGAAGAATCGCCAACTCTGAGATATGTCATTGGTGTTGGCTCGGTGCCTGTGCAGCAAAAATGAGAAAGAATTGGGATAGAATCCGCTCCCGGAGACAGCTATTTTGTGTGAAAATTATTAAAGGACAATAAGGTGCTTGGTCCGGGCAACACGACCTGTTAGGATAGGTACTCGAGTCGGTGGGCTACCCAAGAGTGACTCCAATATTTGTGGTTTGTTATCATTTCCCATGTTTCAGTTGTGCCGCTAAGAATGGAACCACCGATATGTAAGTGCTCTCTCGTTTATGATTGCAATTCTGCAATTTATTTATTTCTTGAAACGCGGGGTGACTTTTTTTTCTGAATTACGTTCATGAAATTTTTTTTTAAAAATGCCTCAGCAAAATCGGCGTTAATAAAACATTACAGGTCAACCGTAGAGGGGTGTTTGTCCGATTACAGAGATCTCAAATTCGAGAATTCTGACGGGGGGGAAAAAGCTGTGATCCATCTCCTGGCCCGACCACATCAGTAAGAAAGAGCATGCGGGCATGGAGTTACAGAGCAACAAGCGTTTGCGAGGATGGTAGATGACTTGCTTGTAGGTATTTTAATTTAGCCTTGCCCTGATATTGATGACAGATGTGGTGGCAGGGGACCGCGGTAAGTTGTTGGTTAAACGTTACCTGAAAATAAAAGTGTAGTGATGATCCGCCTCTCCGATGTCCTCCGTGTACATCTACCCCCCACCCCCTACCCCCCATTAAGAAAACTGCGAGTGGTCTCGGCCTGGGGACATGTTTGTACCGAGCAGCGTGTTTCAGTGATATTCATTCCAAAGCTGGGGGATTCATCCTGAATCTTAATCGTCAAAAAAAGTTCACCGGGATGACACCTAATCCACAAATGTAAAACATTGATCCATTTATTTTCATGTCCGCAGCACCTGCTAATGGTTAATATTTTCCTGCAGACGGGACTGATGCACAAATCCCGAACATTCAGCTAAAAGAAAAATGAATTGGAGATGGTATCAGAGACGTGAAACCAAAGCGAATAAATGTATCTCTGATTGTAATCGGAAACAGTGAATCTTCAGCGCACGTTTCAATGTGCCTGTGTGTAGTAACCTAGTGAAGTTTAACGGGTAAGGAAAATTGACGGAGGTGAGTTTAGAAAATAAAAGGCAGACGTACCGAAAGGGCTATGGTCCCGCCTGGTCCCCTGCACTGTTCCACCTGGAAGGATTTCCAAATGAAAGCCAGTCCTACAGTACAGCTGTCTCCTTCGCAGTATCCCCTGCAAGTGCACCAAGTCGGTGGTGGTGCTTCGCGATAACCTGCTTTCGGTCTGGGCGAGGTGATCGCTCAGGAGAACCGGCGAGTCAGCTGCGGGCAGGAAGAACGGAGCCGCGATGTGTCCAGCATCCAGACCGCCCAAGTAGCTCGCGATGTCGGCTAACGGGGCCATGGTGAGCCGCTTGACCGAGTACACCGTTACACACTAAAATGGGAGGGGGAACAAAAAGCACACAAAAATAAAAAACTCTAAAAAAAACCAAAAAAATAAAAGGTCGCGCCCCTGATGATTTGCGTGGTTTTCACTCAGCGGTACACTATCTATTTCATGCTCTTAAAAAAGTCCAGAGACTTAACGCCGAAAGGAACATATTCTAGTTTGGTTCTGAAACGAATCAGATTAGCCGACTGTTTATATACATACCGTATGTAAATAAGCCCTCTGGGCATATGCTAATAAACTCGTCTCATTCCGATCGCCAGTTTTTATTTATTTACTTTCAAGTGCAACCCACAGGACCACCATATTTTACACAATGTTCAGCAGACTAACAGTACAAACAATACATTAACAAGGCGAAAGGGAGTCACAGACTGTGCTCCCAATCTCCATATTAGGTGCCGAAAAGATGTCGAAAGCCTTCACTTACCTTTTGCTCAAGATAGTAATATATTCGAATTATTTCTCTGGTCCAGGACATGCATTTTATATAAACACCGGGGAGTTTGATTTAATGAGTACTGCTTGATGTCTGTGTATTACGTGGAACAGGTGCAAAGGGAAGGTACAAGTGGAGGCGTTACCTAACACTGGTACCTGCCCAGACACATTACAGCGAAAAAAAACCCAGTGATTTCTGGAACCAAACTTCAATCGCATATACAACACATGATGATAACATACTCTAGTACTGGTAAAGAGATTTCTCAGAAACGCAAAATAATAACTTGAGCCGCAATTATATTCTAATGAAACGTTATGCAAAGTCCCTTTCTGAACAAGAACATGTTTCATTTCGAAGTCATTTTATTTTGGATCAAGAAAAACACATGGGCGCATTATTATGAGTTAGCTCTTTATTTACCAGACTCTGGCGTGGAAACAGTACAGGGTTATAAGTATTATAGCAATTAGCTACATCTATTTATCAGTCATCCAATTCCAGGAAACACTGAATTCACTTTTTTCATAAACCTCTGTTAAAAGAAACGGCGGCATGTACTTTCTGAATCCATGTATATTAAAAAAAGCAAAATAGTGATTGAGCAGCGTTAGGGTTCCCAGAAACCATTCGAAAGTGTGCGTTAAATATTTGGGCTCTGCGTCGGAATTTCAGTCTTGATTTGTTCTTATAATCCCCGTGGTTCCAATGTCAATGAAATAGGTTCTTTTTTTACTGCGGTCACCTTGGCAATAAACATTAATGAAATAAACGACTTCAATGCATTACTTAATCCACTTGACAAGAACGATCCTTCCATACAACACGACAAAACTACTTTAAAAGGTTGCGTGTGCCTACGAATCAAGTTGGCAACGGTCCAGCAATGGAGGGATTTCCAACGTAATTATATTTTTGTCTTCAACAGTAATGATGAATTACACAAAACGACCTCATAACAGGTGTCTGTTGTATTATTGCAAATTGTAAACTATGAAGTCATGTGGTGGGTACTGCTAACCGCTCGAATTGCAAACTCAAAGCATATCTGTGTGAACACAATAACTGAAATGTTAACACTTCCACTGATCAGTTCTTTGAAATCTCTGTCTGATTGTAGTGTGGAATCAAAGAGAGCAGATCAAAGTTTGGAAAAATCCCATATTCAAACACGACGTTCTCAAAGCAACTTTTATGACTGCTTGAAGAGCAAGAGGCAATGGCTGGGGATCTGGTTTTTACACGTTGAAACGATTGGAATATTCAACGAAACGTACCGCTCATACAGAGCGTTGTTGAAGCAAATACCATTAATATAACATGCAATATTGTTAATCAATGTTTATACTCTAAAATGGGTGGCACCCTGAACATTTTCCGTACTCAACTGGTAAGGAGGATTTGATTACACAGCAAATTATATTTCCCTTGGGAATAATGATAAGGAAGTAACTTAATTGAATGTCTCGATTCCTTCAAATTATCTTCAACATTCCGAGCTATGATTGTATTTCTAGAGTGTTATTCTATTTTATTTGGGTTTGAGAACACCAATTCCGCCACTACGCTGACGGTCTCAGTCGTAGGGTTAATAATTATGACATCGTAAGTCCGGATTTGATTACCTTAAAAACATTTCGATTATTAACTCTTTTATGTGGAGTAATGAACAGCCTGATTAACGGCTAGGTCCGCAGCCCGCAATGGCTTGCAAGCCAAATTCTAGGCAGATCCATTGAACTAAATTGGGCGAGGTGGCGGGGAAAACCCGGCTTAAAAGATACTGGTTAAGTGTTTTTTAATTACCAGGCTGCATTCAAATCAAATGAGTCAGGAGATAGAGAACAGTGTCTGAGCACACATTTACAAAACGTCTCAATTGTTAATCTCAATGTAAGTGCAGTCGGCTGTAAAACCTCATGTCTAAATTCGGCATTATTGGTTGTTTAGATACCGGTAACGTTTAGTTCTACAATTCCTGGATCCTGGCTACGGTAGTCTATTCGGTATTCTCATTAAACACTATCGGAGTAGCTTTTTGAAAGTACCTGACAGAATTGATGGAGGTCACTATTTCTAGACAGACATTGCAGTCTGGATATTGAGACAATTATCTAATGTAGATGCAGAAATTTTGAGAACACCACCTTATTTCAGGTGAAGAAAATACACAAATCACCCATAAAACTTGCGTCAAAGCCTTGTTTTTAGATTGCTTTTGTTTAGTTTTCTATATTCCATTTCTTTGAAATGTTATTGGTGCCAGATTAGGGTGCCATTAATAACTAACAATTAGCCAGTATAGAATGAATGAAGTTGGAAGGACAAAGGCATATTTAATCATATTTCATTTTAAGAAAGAACTCCAAATTCTAGCAAAAGAATGAGCTTTAAAGTTGTCATAAAAATGGATAGTGCTGGAGAAACTCATCAGGTCTGCACCCAAGAAGGCTTTGGACTTAACATGTTAATCCTGTTTCTCTCTCCACTAAAGTTGCTGGACCTGCTGAGTTTCTCAAGAGTTTCTCTGAGTTTCTGTTTTCATTCCAGATAAACAGCATCCACAAGCAGTAATCCATGAGAACATCCAGTACCCTCACGTTGTGCAGCACGTGGTGTTCAAGTTATGTGACTGTGCAGCAATGTAGGGATTTGATTATTAGAAACCAGCCATTAATCCACATGGTCAGCAATTAAAGTCAAATAGAAATGAGCAGAAATTTCAGTCTGATTTCATCTTTCTCACATTTAAATGAATAAGAAATACTAGGATTAGAGGTGAAGGTTAAAATGAGTGTGGATCAAAAAAAAGATATATAGGAGAGATTGTTTAAACACAAGGTAAATAGAGTTATTTGTTCAAAAAGCGTTATTTTTGAGTTCTGAAGCAATTTGCTGAAATGATTACACACTCCCCTGAAGATTATTTTTCATCATCCACTGGACACTGACCAGACCCCAAAAGATTGGAAAACAACAAATGGGAGGTTGAGAGCTATCAACTAGGCCATTGACACACAACCATTCCCCTCACACATCCAGTCCTGTAAAAATTAAGCCACTGCTTCTATATTCTCCAAATTCAGACCCTCAAGAGGTATTTTCCCTTCCTCAACTATGATATCAAAATCACATTGTGAAATAACTATGCAATCATGAAACAAGAAAATGATTTAAGGAACAAGCAGTGTAACGTGGAATACAAAATCAAATAAGAAAAGATAAAATAATGAAACATCAGTGAACTATTCCTCTGTGATATATTTGTGTTTATGTCAATGCCAATTCCACCAGGATCAACACGAAGTACTTCAACAGAGGTGGTGACATGTTGCTGTAGACTCTATCGCATGAAGGTCAACCAGAAGTGAGTCACTATATTCAATATTGGTTGAGAGGGTGGCAGTGGATGAAACTTAGAGATGTCATGAGATAGGTTTGCAATTATCTAGCCTGGATTTCTTTTGTTCTTGGGACAATGCAATAATTGGGATGATCGCCATTTATTACTCAACCCAAATCATCCTTGAAAAGGCAATGGTCGTCACTGCTTTCTTGAACCATTGCAGTCGGTGTGGTTTACAGCTACAGTGATATTAAGGAAGGAGATCCAGAAACATGGAAGCAACATAATTCCAGGCAAATAGAGAATATTCTGATGAGAACAGCTTTTTCTTTCATTGGAACCTCTTCAAGCACAAGTATGAGACAAGAAATCAAAACCTACATTTAGGCCTTTGTATCTGAGCTTATGTAATGAAAAATATATTTTTTTTATTTTTCAGGAAACTAGACCTGAGCAAATTTGCCCCTTATTATGACTCAAGGCCACAGTATGTGGTTAACACCTTATGCTCTCTGGCATTCAGTCTGTCTCTCTCTCTCTCTCTCTCTCTCTGTGGATGAATAAGTCAATAAGCTGTAAAAATAATCAATTAATTATTTTAAAATTCTGCTCTCCATCTCCTTCACAGAATAATTAGGAATAGAATATAATATGCTGCCTTGATAAGGCACTTTGCATCCCAAGAACAAACAATATAATGCATAGTTTTAGTTCTTAAACATTACAATTGCAACTGAGAGTCATAGAATCATAGAGATGTACAGCACAGAAACAGACCCTTTGGTCTAAAGCGTCCATGCCAAACAGATATCCTAACCTCATCTAGTCCCATTTGCCAGCACTTGGCCCATATCTCTCTAAACCCTTCCTATTCATATACCCATCCAGATGTCTTTTTAATACTGTAATTGTACCAGCCCCCACCACTTCCTCTGGCAATTCATTCCATACATCCAACACCCTCTGTGTGAAAACATTGCACCTTAGGTCCATTTTATATCTTTACCCTCTCACCCTAAACCTATGCCCTCTAGTTCTGGACTCCCCCAACCCAGGGAAAAGATCTTGTCTATTTATCCTATCCATGCCCCTATCCATGATTTGATAAACTTCTGTAAAGTCACCCCTCAGCCTCTGATGCTCCATGGAAAACAGCCCCAGCCTATTCAGCCTCTCCCTATAGCTCAAATCCTCCAACCCTGGCAACATCCAAATCTTTTCTGAACCCTCTCAAGTTTCGCAACATCATTCCGATAGGAAGGAGACCAGAATTGCACATAATATTTCAAAAGTGGCCTAACCAATGTGCTGTACAACTGCAACATGACCTCCAAACTTCTATGCTCAATGCCCTGACCAATAAAGGAAAACATACCAAACACCTTCTTCACTATCCTATCTATCTGTGACTCTACTTTCAAGGAACTATGAATCTGCACTCCAAGATCTCTTTGTTCAGCAACACTCCCCAGGACCATGAAGTGTATAAGTGCTGCTCTGATTTGCTTTTCCAAAATGCAGTACCTTGCATTTATCTAAATTAAACTTCATCTGCCATTCCTCAGCCCATTGGCCCATCTGATCAACATCCTGTTGTACTCTGACGTAACTTTTTTTGCTGTCCATTACACCTCCAATTTTGGTGTCAACAGCAAACTTACTAACTATACCTCCTCTGTTCACATTCAAATCATTTGTATAAATGACGATAAGTAGTGGACCCAGCACCGATCCTTGTGGCACACAACTGGTCATACGCCCCCAGTCTGAAAAGCAACCCTCCTATACCACTCTGTCTTCAACCTTCAAGCCAGTTCTGTCTCCAAATGGCTAATTCTCCCTGTATCCCATGAAATCTAACCTTGCTAACCAATCTCCCATGAGGAACCTTGTCAAACGCCTTACTGAAGTCCATATAGATCAAGTCCACTGATCTGCCCTCATCAATTCTCTTTGTTACTACTTCAAACAACTCAATCAAGAAGTGAGACATGATTTCCCACACACAAAGCCATGCTGACTATCCGCATTCAGTCTTTGCATTTCCAAATGCATGCAAATCGTACTCCTCAGGATTCCCTCCAACAACGTACCCACCACCGATGTCAGGCTCACCGATCTATAGTTCCGTGACTTTTCATTAAACAGTGGCACCATGTTAGCCAACCTCGAGTCTTCCAGCAACTTACCTGTGACTATCGACGATAGAAATATCTCAGCAAGGGGCCCAGTAGTCACTTCCCTGGCTTCCCACGGAGGTCTCAGGGACACCTGATGAGGTCCTGGGAATTTATCCACATTTATGAGTTTCAAGTCACCCAGCATCTCCTCCTCTGTAATTTGGACAGTTTTTCAAGATGTCACCATCTATTTACCCACATTCTATACCTTCCATGTCCTTCTCCACAGTAAACATTGATGCAAAATACTCATTTAGTATCTTCCCCATCTCCTGTGGCTCCATACAGAGGCTGCCTTGCTGATCTTTGAGGGGCCTTATTCTCTCGCTAGTTACTTTTTTGTCCTTAGAGTATTTCTAAAATCCTGGAGAAAGTGGGAACTGCAAATGCTGGAGATCAGAGTCAAGAGTATAGTGCTGGAAAAGCACAGCAGGTCAGGCAACATCTGAGGAGCAGGAGAATCGACGTTTTAGGCATAAGCCCTTCATCAGGAATCAAACTTCAATTCTCCTGCTCCTCAGATGCTGCCTGACCTGATGTGCTTTTCCAGCACTACACTCTCGACACTATTTATAAAATCCCTTTGGATTCTCCTTAACCCTATTTGCCAAAGCTATCTCATGTCCACTTTTGCCCTCCTGATTTCCCTCTTAAGTATACTCCTACTGCCTTAATACTCTTATAAGGATCCATTCAATCTCTCCCACCTAGAGCTGACACATGCTTCCTTCTTTTTCTTAACCAAAACCTCAATTTCTCTTGTCATCCAGCTTTCCCTATGTTACAACATGGCCTAAACTCGCCTGCTTATTTTAAAACCAGCAACATAGAAAAAAACTATTCCGTGTAGTAATCTGTAAACATTCGAGTGGCCAAGAATTATTTAAAGTAAAAATTAACAACTTTATTTCTTAAAGTACAACAGAGAATAATTAACTAACAACTATTTACCATTCCTTACTCAAACCTATCTGTTACCTTCCCTTATATAATACTAGTCCAATAAAATTCCCAATCAAAATTTATAAACCACATTTCTTATCTCAGAACTAGGCAGGTTTCATTCTTCTATTCAGATTTTCCTGTGTCTTCTTTTCTTTTTCTTAGGAATTGCTGCATCACAGATTGCTGATCAAATAGGTACCTTTAAGAGAATTATTTTTCAAGCAGTCTATAGAAATACAGGGTTGGCAGTTCTCATCTCAACTGTTCAATTTTCCCTGGTCTTATACCCCCCAAAGCATTGGATTGTGTCATTGGCTTTTAACATTGTCGGTATACTCAATTCAAATTGAATTGGAGTTTGATATTTTTCAGGGTATAATTTAAACTGATCAGCCTAATTTCAAACTGTTTTTCTCATTTCCAGGCAACTCAGCGAGTGCTGTTTGTTGTTAACCAAATGTTACTTTGCAAATTCTCCAGCACTCGGTGTACTTGCCAAGTCCTTCACTCTCTTAAAGGTACACCCACATCTGCATAACACCTACACCTACCAGCCTTTCCTTTCACCCTAACAGGAATATGCTGTCTCTGGACGCTCGTTATCTCATTTTTTAAGCCTTCCCATTTTCCAGCCATCCCTTTACCTGCAAACATTTGCCCCAATCAAATTTTGAAAGTTCTTGCCTCACACTATGAAAATTAGCCATCCTTCAATTTAGAACGTCAACTTTTAGATCCGGTCTGTCCTTTTCCATTACTACTTTAAAACTAATAGAATTATAGTCACTGGCCCTAAAGTGCCCCCCCCCCATTGACACCTCAGTCACCTGCCCTGCCTTATTTCCCAAGAGTTTGTCAGGTTTTGCACCTTCTCTAGTAGGTACATCTACATACTAAATCAGAAAATTGTCTTGTACACACTTAACAAATTCCTCCCCATCCAAACTCTTAACATTATTGCAGTCCCAGTCTATGTTTGGAAAGTTAAAATCCCCTACCACAACCACCCTATTATTCTTATGGATAATGTAAATCTCCTTACAAATTTGTTTCTCAATTCCTGCTGACTATTAGGGTGTCTATTATACAATTCCAATAAGGTGATCATCCCTTTCTTATTTCTGTTTCACCCAAACAACTTCCCTGGATGTATTCCCAGGAATATCCTCCCTAACTATAGCAGTAATGCTATGCCTTATCAAAAATGCCACTCCCCCTCCTCTCTTGCTCAACTTTCTATCCTTCCTATAGCATTTGGTAAAAATCACACAACACCAGATGAAGGAGCGTCGCTCTGAAAGCTAGTGTGCTTCCAATTAAACCTGTTGGACTATAACCTGGTATTGTGTGATTTTTAACTTTGTACACCCCAGTCCAACACCGCATCTCCAAATTCTAGCATTTGTATCCTGGAAAATTAAGCTGCCAGTCCTGTCCATCCCTGAGCCATGTTTCTGTAATTGCTGTGATATCCCAGTCCCATGTTCCCAACCATGCCATGAGTTTATCTGCCTTCCCTGTTAGGCCTCTTGCATCTAGTTCTCTGCTTTGTTTCTGCCTGCCTTGACTGTTTGACTTGCTCCTTTTCCCAACCTTACCAGTCTCAGATTGATTTCTTTCCTCACTATTTCCCTGTGTCCCACCATCCCACATTACTAGTTTGGGCTGTATGACAATTGTTGGATATAATAATGCACATCTCCCAGTATCAAGGTGCCTTAGTAAAATTTAATTATTGGGAATCAGGAGACAACTCTCCATTGGCTGGAAGATTCTTTGTGCCTAAATGTCCCACTTCATTGTATACTATATATTATATTATATATTATTTACCAATTACATGTCCAATCTGGAAATGTATTATTTGTCTTCCTCTAATGAAGCATATGTTTGTATAATTATACTAGCAAATTTGATGTTATACATAAATTTTCAAACAGTATTACTGATTCTTGAGTCCAGATGATTTATACTAAACAAAAACTGAAAGAACATTGGATGCTGGAAATCAGAAACAAAAACAGAAATTGCTGGCAAACCTCGGCAAGTCTGGCAGCATCTGTGGAGAGAAATCAAAGTTAACATTTAAGGTTCAGTAACCCTGCATCAGAACTGATGGTAGGAAAATGTTGGTTCATATTCAGAAGATGGGTGGGGGAGGGAAGAGGAATGAACAATAGGTTGAGATTGAACTCAAAGAGAGAGAAAAAACATTTTCTGGGTAAAGATCAGTCTGGGGCAATAAATAGCTACTAATAGGGATCATTAATGGCTGACAATAGGTTGTGTGTGATAGCAGCCCATTTGATGGCAAGGCCTGATGTGTGGGGTTTAGGGTAAGGACATGGGAGAAAGTGTTTAAGCCCTCAAATTGTTGAATTCCATGTTGAGTCCAGAGACTGCAGAGTTCCAGTGTGGAAAATGAGGTACTGTTCTTCCAACGACAAAGGAAGTCAGGAAATGTATCATAGAAAAAGAGAGAGCCTATAAAGTGGCTAAGAGCACTGGGAAATCAGAAGATTGAGAAGACTACAAAAACAAACAGAGGATAACAAAGAGAGAAATAAGGTAGGAGAGGATCAAATATGAAGGTAAGCTGGCCAGTAATATTAGAAATTATAGTAAAAGCTTCTTTCAATAAATAAGAAACAAATGAGAGGCAAAAGTAGAAATTGGGCCGCTCCAAATTGTTGCAGGAAGGCAAGTGATGAGAAATAAGGAAATAGCTGAAGAACTTAATAAGTATTTTGCGTCAGTTTTCACAGTGGAAGACGTAAGTAATATCCCAACAATTAAAGAGAATCAAGGGGCAGAGTTGAGTATGGTAGCCATTACAAAGGGGAAAGTGCTAGAAAAGCTAAAAGATCTAAAGATTTATAAATCTCCTGGCCCCAATGGGCTGCATCCTAGAGTTCTGAGGGAGGTGGCTGAAGAAATAGTGGAGGCTTTGGTTGTAATCTTTCAAAAATCACTGGAGTCAGGGCAAGTCCCAGATGTTTGGAAAATCACAGTTGTAACCCCCTTGTTCAAGAAAGGTACAAGACAAAAGATGAAAAATTATAGGCCAATTAGCCTAACCTCGGTTGTAGGTAAAATTCTAGAATCCATCATTAAGGATGAGATTTCTAAATTCTTGGAAGTGCAGGGTCAGATTAGAACAAGTCAGCATGGATTTAATAAGGGGAGATTGTGCCTGACAAATCTGTTAGAATTCTTTGAAGAGGTAACAAGTAAGTTAGACCAGAGAAAGCCAGTGGATATTATCTACCTAGACTTCCAAAAGGCTTTTGATCAGGTACCTCATGGGAGGCTGCTGAGTAAGGTGAGTAAGGTGTTCGAGGTAAGTTAATGGCATGGATTGGGGATTGGCTGTCTGACAGAAAGCAGAGTTGGGATAAAAGGTTCTTTTTCAGAATGGCAGCTAGTGACAAGTGGTGTACCGCAGGGTTCGGTGTTGGGGCCGCAGCTGTTCACTTTATATATTAATGATCTGGATGAAGGGACTGGGGGCATTCTGGTGAAGTTTGCTGATGATATGAAGTTAGGCGGACAGGCAGGTAGTACTGAGGAGGTGGGGAGGCTGCAGAAAGATTTAGACAGTTTAGGACAGTGTTCCAAGAAATGGTTGATTAAAAGTCAATGTGAGCAAATGCAAGGTCTTGCACTTCGGAAAAAAGAATACAGGGACGGACTATTTTCTAAACAATGAGAAAATTCCAAACAATGAGAAAATTCCTAAAGCCAAAGTACAAAGGGATCTGGGAGTGCTAGTCCAGGATTCTCTAAAGGTTGACTTGCAGGTTGAGTCAGTGGTTAAGAAAGCAAATGTAATGTTATCATTTATCTCAAGAGGGTTGAAATGTAATTGTAGCAATGTGCTACTGAGACTTTATAAAGCTCTGGTTAGGCCCCATTTAGAATACTGTGTCCAGCTTTGGGCCCCACACCTCAGGAAGGACATACTGGTACTGGAGCGTGTCCAGCAGAGATTCACATGAATGATCCCTGGAACGGTAAGCCTAACATTCGATGAATGGCTGAGGATCCTGGGATTGTATTCATTAGAGTTTAAAAGATTGAGGGGAGATCTAATAGAAACTTACAAGATAATGCATGGCTTAGAAAGTGTGGACGCTGGGAATTTGTTTTCATCAGGCAGGGATACTAGGACCCATGGGCACAGCCTTAGTATTAGAAGGGGTCAATTTAAAACGGAAATGAGGAGACATTTCTTCAGTCAGAGAATGGTAGGCCTGTGGAATTCATTGCCATGGAATGCAGTGGAGGCCGGGACGTTAAATGTCTTCAAGGCAGAGATTAATAAATTCTGAATCTCGCAAGGAATTAAGGGATACGGGGAGAGTGCGGGAAGGCGGCATTGAAATGCCCATCAGCCATTTGATGGGCCGAATGGCCTTACTTCCACTTCTATGTCTTATGGTTCTGTAAAGTTATCACATGGTCTGCGCTTCATTTCCTCAATGTAGAGGAAACCACTTAGTGAGCAACGAATCTCTCCTGCTCCTTGAATGCTGCTTGACCTGCTGTGCTTTTCCTGGCTCTCCAATATGTGCAGTCTTCACTTCCACCTTGCAATAAATACAGTAGACTAGACTGAGCAAAGTGCAGAAAAATCGCCACTTCACCTGGAAGGTGTATTTGGGGCCTTGGATGGTGAGGAGGAGGAAGTACACGCGTAGGTGTTACAACTTCTGGTATTGCAGGTGAAGGTGCCAAGAGATTTTGCAGACATGTTGGGAGTGAAGGAAGAGTGAGCTGGGTATCTCAGAGGTAACATCCCTGTCTAAGGCTGACAAGGGAGGGGAGGGAAATATGTGTCTGATAGTGACAACCCATTGATGGTGATAGAAATGGCAGCTAATGATCCTCTGGATGTTGATTTGGTGGGATGGTAGGTGAGGATGTTCACTTTACACTTCCCCAGAATGGCAACAACAAAAGGGTGTTGGTGTGACTCCATTAGATGCTTTGAAACCAGCTCGTGACTCCAAAGGCCACAGAACATTTGTGAAGGTGTCTTTTGAGCTGGGTTAGGAACACACAACTGGAAACCACCCCCTCAGCAAAGACTCATAGCAAGACCCGCTTAAGACTCACAGGCCAGCAGCACAACCCATGGCAGAAGACTATGAGGCAACCCAGAAAGCCCCAGGAGAAGATTTGTCCTGACTTATGAGACCCACCTTCATGGTACGGAACCATCTGCACGTCAGAGAGGAAGGAGATTCCTATGGCCCAGCTCAAACACGTGGATCAAGGCGGATAATATCTTTTCTCAGAAGGACAGAACTAGATAGTGAGTAAATATTGTGGGAATTTGGGAAATGCTCACAGTTCGTTAATAAAATTGAACTGTACTGCAAACGAAGTCTGTGTTAATATGTCCACCTCACCAACAAAGTTCTTGGGTCAGTTGTTTTTATACACAAACTGGTCAAAGTATCCAAAGCATGGACAACATTCTATTATTTCTGTGTCTGCAGAATATATTACTGCTTCCTTTTATATTCTTTGGAAAGTCAGCTTCATTCTTTCTCTTCACCTTTTTAACCTTGTTTCCTAACATTTTCATATTCTGCAAGTTTTTTTTATTTTGTTGTCTATGTACCTTTTTCTCCTTATTTTTGCTTGTTATTACTTTCTTAATGATCCATGGTATGTCATTACTGATTAGGTTTCTCTTTGCTTTTTAATGGGATACATTTCTTTTGGATTTAATTGATTACCATTTTGATTGTTTTCCACTGTTGATCTATAACTCCAACAATACATCTTTTTCCTTTATGTCTTTCTCGGCTCTGTTCTTCCTTCCGTAAAATATTATTTGTCACATTTTTCCAATTTTGGTCTTTGTCCTTCTCAATCTTTACCTTAAAACATAGCTTAATAATCATGGATGATTTTAACTATAACTTTTCACTCAATTTATGTATTCACTCATATATTACTTCTTCCATTTCCTATTAGTTGGTTTGCAAATCAGCTTTAATAGAATGATAGATCCTTTTTTTTATTTTCATCTACTTGGATTCTGTTCATAATCCTCATTTCCAAAGTCCCTTTTTCCTCCTGCCATGATGTTAATTAACTAGCCAAACCTACATTGTTTTTTGCCCATATTTTCAGATTGAGTTATAACTTCATAAATATATTTGTCAGACCTGTTCTTTATGTAGTCATGTTTCAATTGCTCTGATGACATTCAATTCTTCGCTATGAATTACTGCTTTCAATTTTTAACAGTGATATAAAACTTCCACTTTATACTTGCATTTGTTCTGTGAACATTTGTACCATTCTTGTTCCTTACCCTTGTTCTGACCTTTTTGATTTCCTATTTGTTTTAATTTCAGAAACCAGGCTATTTCTGCCAGGTTGCCCAGCCATACCATTTTTTTAGACTAAAAGTCCTATTGGTGGCCCTATTTAATCTTTCCTCTAAATAGAACATTGGTCCCACTTCAATCCAGGTGAAGCCCATCCTAACTGTACAGTTCTTTCCTATTTCTCCACTAGCTCCAATGAAACATAAAAGAATTCCCACTTTCCCACACAGATCATCAGGTAGACCTGCAGTTACCAAGGCAGATGGTGGCTGCCAAGTAAGTTTAATCAAGTTTCTCAATAAATAAGTCAATTCATGAAATACATCAAATCTTGTTTTAATGCATGGACCTTTACTGAGCTCTGCTTAAGAGGGTAGAATTAAAATTATAAACTTGTAGTCAGTGAGACGAGTTGCTTTCTTTGCTGAGGCTTCTAGTAATTTTTTTTAAGAGAATGCAAACTAATTTGCAGGTTTTTTTTTATAAATAGCAGCAGAAAAGATGGGTTATTTTCACTGATACTGCAACATATTCAAAGGAAAGGTCTCAAAATATTAGCTCGCTTAGGGTTTCATTTTTCCAAGGCCCATTAACTGCATGCTGAGAGTTTCAGATTGTACAAATTTCTGGTTTCCACTTTTTGTGCTACAACTGGAAATAACAAAATAAAACTTACAATAATGCAATCATACACTACCATCAAGCTTGTACCACCATAAATTTACGACTATACTTACCTAACACTCGCTCCACCTTCCCACACTAAGCCCAAAACTTTGAGTGCTCATCCAAGTACTTTTTAAAGCTTGTGAAAGTGTTTTAAAGCACCTCTACTACCCTCCCAGGTACTGCATTCCAAATTCACACCATCCTCTGTGTGAAAATAAATTTCTTCAAGCCCCCACCAAACATCCTGACTTTCACCTTAAAACTACTGACTGTTCCCTCATTACTGACTGTTCAACGGCTGCTTTCTATCCACTCTGTCCATGGTCCTCAAAATCTTATTCACTTTAACCAGTTCCCTCTTAGTTTCTCTGCTGTAAAGAAAACAACCCAAACTTATCCAGCCTCTCTTTAAGATTAAACTGTCAATCCCAGGAAACATTCTGGTGAATCTCCTTTGCACCCCCTCCAGAACAATCAAATCCTTCCAATAGTACAATGATCAGAACTGCATACAGTACTCAAGCTGTTGACTAACCAGTTTTGTACAGCTCCAATATAACCTCTCTACTCTTATAATTTATGCCATGAGGGGCATGGATAGGGTAAACGGACAAAGTCTTTTCCCTGGGATGGGGGAGTCCAGACCTAGTGGGCATAGGTTTAGGGTGAGGGGGAAAGATATAAAAGGGACCCAAGGGACAACTTTTTTCATGCAGAGGGCGATGTGCGTATGGAATGAGCAGCCACAGAAAGTGGTGGAGTTGTAACATTTAAAAGGCATTCTGAATGGGTATAAGAGGTAGGATTTGGAGGGATATGGGCTGGGTGCTGGCAGGTGGGACTAGATTGGGTTGGAATATCTGGTTGGCATGCTCAAGTTGGACCGAAGGATCTGTTTCCATGCTGTACATCTCTATGACTTTATAACTGATAAAGGCAAATTTCTTTATTACCCTACTAACCTGCCTTGCTACCTTCAGAGATCTGTAGACAAGGACCCAAGATCCCTCTATTCCTCTGAGCTTTCCACTATCCTGCCACTCATTGAGTACTAAACAAAAAAATAAAAGAACTGCGGTCGCTGGAAATCTGCAATAAAAACATAAATTGCTGGAAAAACTCAGCAGAACTGACAGCATCTGTGGAGAGAAAGCAGAGTTAACGTTTCAGATTCAGTGATCCTTCTTCAGAACTGTTTGTGTCCTACCACTCAGCTCACTTTGGATCCACCTTGCCAAATTACCCAGGATCCCATCTTCTCTTATTGTCTTTATCACTCTCACCAATGAGACCCTGGCAAAAGCTTTGAGGAAATTCATAAAATGACATCAACTTCACCACCCTTGTCTACACAACTGATCACCTCTTTGAAAAATTCAATAAATTTTTTAGGCATGACTTTCTTCTGATAAAGTCACGCCAACTATCCTTGACTAAACTTGATGGAGATTAATTCTCTCCTTCATTTATTGAATCATTTATTATTATGTGTATTCCATCTAATCAATATAAAATATAGCAAAAAGTGTGCACCATCGCCATGCATAGCACCATTCAAATTAACCTAAAATGAAATAAAAAATAGAGAAAGATAACATAAAGAGAGTCCAACTTTCCCTTCTCCACCACTCTGGGTGACGCCAGCCCATGCCACGCAGAAGTGAGAGACCCGCTCCAGGCTTCACAGGCCAGCTGACTCTGTACCACGCTGCCTCTGAAGATGCTGCTGCCACTCCAGAGCTCATTGAATTTTCTCTAATAGTTTCCCTATCGTTGATGTGAGATTCACTGTATTGTAATTCCTTAGTTTATCTCTACTACCTTTCTTGAAAGTGGAACCACATTAGCTGTCCTCCAGTCCTCTGGCACTTTCCCTGTTGCCATAAAGGATTTAAAAACTTGGGTCAGAACCCTTCACTCATCTCTCTCAGCAGCGTGGCATACAACTAACTATTCAGACCTAGGGATTGTTCATTTTTAAACCTGCTAAAACCTCCTAAGTATTTATACTTACTATGGAAATAGGCCCTTTGGCCCAACTTGTCCATGTTGATCAGATTTCCTAAACTGAACTCATCCCATTTGCCTGCATTTGGCTCATATCTCTGAAAATCTTTCCTATCCATATAACTATACTCTTAAATCTAGTCATAATAACAAAAATTGAAAACATTACTGCAGTTCAGGTTCATAATGTTTAATGTAACAAAAATGTAGTAAGTTAATAACTCTACTCAGCTCATGAAAATTGTCCATAGAAATTGCTACATGGTATTCCACATTACTGCTCTTCTATTTCCAGATGGCTGTGTGTGCATTTGGAGGTTAAGATTCATTTTTGTTCCTTTTTTCTATTTTTATCTATTGTTAATAAGGGGATGCATTTCTTTGAACACCCCTCTGCCCCCCCTCCACACTACTCCAAGATTGTTAAAGATCCCATTTAAACGTGTAAACAGAACTTCCTCCTAGTTTTAGCAACATAATGGAAGGAACTCGAAGGAAATTTATCCTGAAATATCATCATTCAGTTCAATTATCTGGATACCATGCTAAATGTTGTCCTAACTAGGCAATAAGATGTTTGTGCATACCAGAATTGGCAATTCTGTGTTTGGAAGTTTAAAAATAAAGTTTAGGACCAATTTGAGATCAAATCAAACAAGGCTGAACATGTCCAGAACCATTGTTATTACTAATTTTCTGTACTAATAGGAACCGTTGACAAGTTATCACAAGAAATTCACCAAGAAAGATTTTCTTTCCACCAAATCTTTACAGCATTAATAATATTAAAAACTATTACTAATGAACATTCCCACTGGATACTCTGAACTACAATATCAGATTGAATGTTAGCTTCCTTTGATAATGCATTTTTGTGCATTCAACTTCAAGTGGTACTTTGGAATAAGAACCTTTGTCAGATACACAGGAGAAAAAGCAGCCTAGAATGGAAACATGGAACCAAAAGAGTCATGTAACAACATATATTAAGTGGTTATCACTTTTTTTTATTATTTAAACAATTTTTCTAACCAATCTGTTCAGAGTGTGTTATTACACACTTCTGGAGTAGTTAGTACTTGAAGCTGGGCTTCCTAATCCTGGGGCAGGAACAAGACTTTTGCACCACAGGAGGATCCCCAGGTTATCACCTTATATCTATCATACTCAAACCTGATCAGTAAAGATATTTAAACTCCAGCAATTTTGTTTCACATCTGTTCCATTCATGAAAGTCATTATTTAAGTGAGTAATAATGCAACATCGGCAATTATATTAATTCATCAGTTAAATGTTCTAAGTTCCTGTTTAATTAAAGTATTATTTCGATCTAGGTTTACTTTAAAATTTTTAAAAGTGATCCAAGTTAGGAAGTTAATGTTTACTCCCTTTACCATGCTCATACCTGATTACCCGCATTCTAGAAACAGAGCTGGCATTTTTGGAATATTGCGTGCAATTCTGGTCTCCCTTCTTTCGGAAGGATGTTGTGAAACTTGAAAGGGTTCAGAGAAGATATACAAGCATGTTGCCAGTGTTGAAGGGTTTGAGCAGTAGGGAGAGGCTGAATAGACTGAGGTTGTTTTTCCTGGAGTGTCAGAGGCTGAGGGGTGACCTTATTGAGGTTTTTAAACTCATGAGAGGCATGGATAGGATAAATAGACAAGGTCTTTTCCCTGGGGTGGGGGCATCCATAACAAGAGGGCATAGGTTTAGGGGGAGAGTGGAAAGATTTAAAAGGCACCTAAGGGGCAACATTTTCAGCCAGAGGAAGTGGTGGAAACTGGTGTAATTACGACATTGAAAAGGCATCTGGTTGGGTATATGAATAAGAAGGTAACAAGTACTGGCAAATGGGACTAGATTAATTTAGGATATCTGGTCAGCATGGATGAGTTGGACTGAAGGATCTGTTTTCGTTCTGTACACCACTATGATTTTATGTGGAATAACTTGCGGGCGGCACGGTGGCACAGTGGTTAGCACTGCTGCCTCACAGTGCCAGAAGACCCAGGTTCAATTACCACCTTGGGCGACTGTCTGTGTGGTGTTTGCATATTTTCCCTGTGTCTGTGTGGGTTTCCTCTCACAGTCCAAAAGATGTGCAGGTTAGGTGAATTGGCCATGCTAAATTGCCCCTAGTGTTAGGTGTAGGGGAATGGGTCTGGGTGCGTTGCTCTTCGGAGGGTCAGTGTGGACTTGTTGGGCCGAAGGGCCTGTTTCCACACTGTAAGTAATCTAATCTAAACTTCAGTTGTTTAAATCATTTTTCATTTCAGTTGGGTTGAAATTTTTCCTCTTCCAGCATGTGCATCTTACCCACTTCTTCAGCTGGGGCCTGTTTCGTTGCTGCTTTTCAGTAGTTTTCAGTGGCAGCTTTCTGAGGTCCAAGCATTCCTTTGTCTCTCTGCCAGTAGCCATGCTTCTACATAACTCTTGATCACTCAATCTCAACACCATTTCATCATTATGGTATTACTTCAATCCAGCTGCATATTGTCTTTTATGTTTAGTTATTGAAGTGATTGCAAGGCAGATCTGCCCAGTCAGGATCTCATGGTAATGCTTACATGACGACAGCAAACCAAGCAGTATCGTATTGCCTTTCTATCCCATATATTAACCTCTTGAGAAGAGATGGATCTAACAGCATTTAGGGATTGGGAATGTGAATTGAATAAATTGAAGATTTGAATTTGGGATTGGGCAGGTAGTAGTCTGGGAGTAACAAGAAGTGACTGAGGTTGAGCAGACAGGGTAGTGAAAGACAATAAGACCAAGCATCAGTTAGGAATCTACATTTCTTGCAGCCTTACATTACTTACCAACTTGCTTATAAGCTCTCTGTGACTTTACATATAATGAATGAGAGGTTTTTCTGTTATACATATGGGCTGTAAATGTGAGAGCTGGGATGCTTTATCATTGAAAGGGTTCGAAGAAAGAATTTGCACTTGTGCATTACCTTTTACAACCTCAGGATAACTCAAGTGCTTGTGAAGTAAATTTGAATTCACTGTTGTAATACAGAAAATGTGACAATCAAATTTACGAACAAGTTCAGACAAACAGCACTGAGGCAATGACCACATAGTTTGTGAGAAGATTTGTAGCTCGGGTGCTCGTTGTTGTGGTTGTTCGCTGAGCTGGGAATTTATGTTGCAGACGTTTCGTCCCCTGTCTAGGTGATATCCTCAGTGCTTGGGAGCCTCCTGTGAAGCACTTCTGTGATCTTTCCTCTGGCATTTGTAGTGGTTTGAATCTGCCGCTTCCGGTTGTCAGTTCCAGCTGTCCGCTGCAGTGGTCGGTATATTGGGTCCAGGTCGATGTCAAAACTGGGACAACACTACTGTTATAGGACAAGCCAAATAGAGATTAGCCAGGGAATTCCTAGAGGCATGGCACTCATCCACAGATTCAATCAATAAGCAGATCGACCTGGAGCCAATATACCGACCACTGCAGCGGACAGCTGGAACTGACAACCAGAAGCGGCAGATTCAAACCACTACAAATGCCGGAGGAAAGATCACAGAAGCGCTTCACAGGAGGCTCCCAAGCACTGAGGATGTCACCTAGACTGAGGACAAAACGTCTTCAACATAAATTCCCAGCTCAGCAAACAGAACCACAACAATGACACACAATTTATTTTATTGATGTGGATTGAGGTACAAATAATGACCAGCATACTGGGCTTAACTCCCCTCTCTTCCCAGACTGGACAATATGTTCAGATCATTGGAATGGATTTGACCCCATAAGGCTAAGGCTGATTTTCAAAGGAGTTTGAAAGAAACATGCTTGAAGATAATGATGTACTTTGTTTGATTAATACTTAGAAAATACATAGAATCCCTACAGTGTGGAAACAGGCCATTTGGCCCAATAAGTTCACACCAACTCTCCAAAAGGTAACCCACCCAGACCCATTCCCCTACTCTATTTCTCTACATTTCCCCTGACTGATGCACCTAACCGACATACCCCTATATACATTGGGCAATTTAGCATGGTCAATTCACCTAACCTGCACAACTTTGGACTGTGAGAGGAAACCGGAGCACCTGGAGGAAACCCACGCAGACACAAGGAGAATGTGCAAGCTCTACACAGAGAGTTGCCCCGAGGCTGGAATCGAATTGCATTGTGATGCGACAGTGCTGAATGTGCTGCCCATGATGTAGTTCTGAAATAATAAATGAGAAAGAAAACCTTTCAAAAATATTTTTAATTTTGGGGTTCTTTTCAAATTGCTACCTAATTTTGTCTTCATATTGGGCTGTTCTCATGCATGAACCTCAACTTAACTCAGCAAGCCTAAAGAATTTAACAGGAAATTCTATCTGGTAACTAACTTCGAACATTGTCTTGTATCTCCGTAGGATCCCTTATCAACTTTCCTCATTTTAAGTTTAATTTCTAAACAAATTATTTCATAAAACATATACAATGAATTAGTAGCAGCATATTACATAATTCTAAATTTACAATGGTCATCTTTTTATCCTACTCCTTAACTAGACAAAGGTAATTTTGATTATATTTCTATGAAACAAGTGAAATAATTATAAAATAAAATATTTCTATATTACATCGTATTCTCTTTAATGTCTAATCGGCATAGGAACCTAATTAATCTAAAACTTCAAAACAGTTTTCCACTCTTTAAACAATTTTAGCAGATGGGTTCCTTACAAAACTACTCCTCAAGCAGATGTTGATTTGAACAACTTCCTTTTCTATCCCAAAATAAGTTTTTTTTTATTCTTTCACAGGATGAGAGTGTCACTGGCTTGGCAACATTCATTGCCCATCCCTAATTATTCCCCATTTTGATTCTGTTTTCATTTTTATTTCATTGACTTCTGATTTGGAATGAGACATTACTGAAAGCTGTTTATGTCACAATGTGAGTTTACAATTCATGGTGAATCTTACCATGGTCTTTGGACATCCATCTTCACATAAAAACCATTGCCTCCATCACCACCCAGCACAGGGCATTCTAAGCATTGGGCAAACACTCTTCCTCCCATACAAATGGCACTTATCCTCCCAAGCATGGAGAAGTTCTTGCCATGCCCAAGGTAGTTTGGGTACACAAAAACCTGACATATCTGACACATGTCAGCCCCTTCTCCTCCGCCACAACCACTCTCTCCTGAAGATCTCAGCAGGACAGCCCTCCTCTTTGACCCATACACAAGACAGTTGTCTCTCTGCCTCATACTTCTATCCAGTCTCATTGAACAGCCCATCTCCTCCACTCGACCAAGGTCAGATCCCCAACCCTTCAGGACAGCCCCAGATCTGCCTCAACCACCCCTGATCCTCCATCCCCAGCACCTCTTCCCTCAGGAAAGACCCCTTTAACATGTGGACATCCTCTCCCCAGCCTCAGGAGAGCACTTTCCCCCTTAGTACAGTCCCTTCTCCCACAGGAGAGGCCACCCAACTCAGGAACAGCCCCACCCTTCTTCGGGGGTCCTCCCTAACAGAAGAGCCATTTCCCCCTCAGGACAGTCCCATCCCCCACAGGAGGCCTCTCCTCCCGCCCCCACCCCACTCTAAGGACAGCCCTTCCATCCACTCCCCAGGACAGTCCCTCCTTTCTCAGGACAGCCCCTCTCTCTTCAGTGGGACGTCTCCTCACCCCTCCTCAGGACAGTCCCTCCCTCCTCAGTGGGACCTTTCCTTCTCTCCTCACGACAGTCCCTCCTTCCCTAGGAGAGCCCACCTCTCCTCAAGTGGTACCCCTCCTCTCCTCAGGACAGCCCCTCCCTCCTCAGTGGGGCCTCTCCTTTGGACAGACCTCCCTCTCTTCCCTTTGGGACTTTTCCTTCTCTCCTAAGGACAGTCCCTCCCTCCGCCCCAGGAGAGCCCCGCCCCTCGCGACTGCTCCATCCGACCGTTAACGGTAGCAATGGCTGCTTTGCGGGCTCTGATGCGGCTGCAGCTCGTGAGCGGGGCCTCGCGGCGGGGGAGCACTTTCATCAGCTCTCTCCGCTCGAGGCGGCCCGCCGTGCTGGCGGCTGCCGGAGGGGCGGCGGTGGCTTCGTGTTGTTGTTGTTATTACTATTATCGTCATTCTTCATCTTCGCCGGAGTCGGGGAGCGCGACCAGGCGGGAGCGGCGGTACAGACTGGGCCTCCCCAGCGGGGATGTGTTTGCTCCGCTCTCTGTACCGACTGTAGAAGCTACCGGAAGGGCCAAGGTAGGTTTTTTTTGCGGGTTTCTCTGCTGGGAGGGAGACTGGAGATGAGCCGTGGGAGCTGGGCAAAACCGCCGCCTTAGTTTAACACTGATCCGCAGAAATCACCTCAGCAAGATCGACCAGAAAATTAACAGATTTATTAAATTGCACTAATATTTGCTGCATTTTGTGTCGGTGAATATCCTGCAGGTTGAGATGTTGCCCCACCCGCCTTCCTTGCTGTCAATCCTGTCTGTGTTGTTCTTGTCTGATGTTGCTGAGCAACATCCCAGCTGCTGCCAATGGCTCGGATTTTCAACAATATCCTGGAGAGGCTGTAATAACAAATGTGTTCAAGAGTATTGAAGACTGTTATGTCTGTTTGGTCTGATTTAACCCCCCTCCCCCCGTTTCTGACCAGTCACTGATTCTCCAAGGGCTAAGGGGAAAAGGCAGAAAAGTGGAGTTGAGGATTATCGGATCAGTGGTGGTTACAGAGAATAACGGATCAGATTCAATGCCCCAGAAGGCCTACCTCAGTTCCCACGACTGTTTAAAAGATACAGTTGAATAGAACAAACACATTGTTCGCGAAACTCAGCAGATCTGACAGCATCTGTAGGAAGAAGGCAGAGTATCGTTTCGAGTCCGGCGACTCTTCAGCATCCGCAGTTATTTGCTTTTATACAATTGAATAAAATATGGCAATGTTTAATGGGGTATTAAGACAAGAAAGACCTGTTTCTAATTAGCAAAAGTCGTACAGGTAATAGTTGACAAATGGGAGCAGATTAAAAAAAACTTATAAACGGAAACGGTGAAAAAGGGCATAAATCCAGGGCCAAGAGGTTGTGGCTAGAAAATGCAGGGAGATGGTGTTTGGGGGTGGGGTAGGTGGGAACTGCCAGGGGCTAATTGGTAAATTAACAATTAAACAGTTAAATATCATTAATGAAGGTAAAGGAAGGCACTGGAAAATAAAATAGAAATTAACAAATTTACATATTTATTGCCTTTAACATCCTTTTGAAATTTTGAAGTGCAGTCTAATTATTTACTTTTGGAATTGTAATGTAGACACGTACAGTACACAGGTCAGTTTTCTTCAGTGCAGAGTTTTGCCAATAGTGTAGGTTCAATTCCTGTACTGGCTGAGGTAACCATGAAGAACTCACCCTGTCAACATCACTCCTTGCCTCAAGTGTGTCACCCTCAAATTAAACCACCACGACGCTGGTCTCTTTCTAGAGAGAGAGCAGCTCTACGGGAGAAAGTGAGGAGTGCAGATGCTGGAGGTCAGAGCTGAAAATGTGGTGCTGGAAAAGCGCAGCAGGTCAGGCAGCATCCAAGGAGCAGGAGAATCGACGTTTCGGGCATGAGCCCTTCTTCAGGAATGATTCCTGAAGGACGGCTCATGTCCGAAACGTCGATTCTCCTGCTCCATGGATTCTGCCTGACCTGCTGCGCTTTTCCAGCAACACATTTTCAGCAGAGAGCAGCTCTACATCCTGTAAGATTATGGTGACTTTATACAGGTCCTATAAACAACAATACAATAAATAGTCAGGTAACTTGTGTTGTTTGAAGTTATAAATGTTGGTTATACACAAATAAAATTCCTTTGCTTTCTCAGTAGTGCAGGGGGACCTTTTGCTCACTGAAGAAAACAGACAACTCAGTTAGTCAAAAGATGACACCTCATTCAGCAAAGTGAATGTTCATTATTTGGACTGCGCTTCTGAAGGAATAATGGAGGTATTTCAAGATAGGATTGGATAAGCACCTGAATGGAAATATTGGTAGGTACAGGGGAAAGATAGAGAAATGGAACTAAATTACTGTTGGGTTCAATGGACTGAATGGTCTGCTTCTATGATGTAAACATTCTATGATACAGGTCTAGTTTGCTGAAGAAGGGCTTATGTCCGAAACGTCGATTCTCCTGTTCCTTGGATGCTGCCTGACCTGCTGCGCTTTTCCAGCAACACATTTTCAGCTCTGATCTCCAGCCCTCACTTTCTCCTCCTAGTTTGCTTAATAACACTTAATCTAGCAAATGAAGGAGAAGTCCAAATAGTGTTGCTGAAAAGCATGATAGAACGATACCAAACAAATTTAGTACGTTACTCAAAAGCAAAATATTGTTAATGCAGAAAAACTGAAATAGGATCAGAAAATGCTGTAAATACTCAGCATCTTTTAACATTTCATGTTGATGATCCTTTGTCAGAACACTTCTGGGCTTTCTGTGAAATGTTCAGTTCCCTGGTTGTACTGCACATTTTCAGCTTGGAATTCCAATCCCAGCTGTGTAAAACATGGGTGAGCACAGATATTCCGGGATGAATCTGGTGAACATAAAAGAAAATGAGTGAAGAAAGAATGTGTTCTATTTTTATTTACGATTTATAACGTAAGTTGTTCAAGATCTCATGACTTTCAATGAATGACTTTGTTTGGTGAGTGAGTGGTTGGGTGACTGGGTCAGGTAGTCAGGATTGGGGGAGTTGTGGTCAAATGGGCATTTGGTCAGCTTGGGGCAGTCAGGAATTTGGGATCTGGGTTGTGTAATCTGGAAAAAGAGTCTGATGGGGTATTTGATTAAGGTGAGTAATTGTGTTGGGGTAATTGGGACATGTTTAATGTGTGGATAGGGAAGATTTGTGAGGGGACAACTGTGGTACTCTGTTCATTTGCACTGGTTAATCTCAGGAGATTAAACTGTGTAACATTTCCCAGATCTCCCAGTTGGAAACTATTGTGTGAGGATTGCACAAATCAATCATTAGACATTTAAACATCCAAGGCAATTATGGTATGTGCGTATATCAGAAATTCTATAGGATCCTGATGCACACCACAGGACATTGGTGTGTGTGTGTGCCCATTGGTCTCTTAAGGTAGTGAGACATGTAGACAAAGAGGTTAAGGAGGCATATGGGATAACTGCCTTTGGGACATTATTCAGGATGCTGGCTGGGATGGAGAGTTTATGAATTAAATTCTATTCAATTCCATTTATTGTCACGTGTACCGAGGCACAGTGAAAAGCTTTGTCTTGTGAGCAATACAGGCAGATCACAGTGATAAGTAAAATAGGTAAGTAAATAATAGGTAAACAGCGGCGAAAACAAAAGCACAGGTACAGGCGAATGTAAGAGTATTCTAGCAGCAGTAGGGTAGAAACTGTTCCGAAACCGACTGGTGCGTGTTCAGGCTTCTGACCCTTCTTCGCGATGGTAGAAGTTGTAGAATAGCATTGCTAGGGTGGGATGGATTTTTGAGAATGCTGGTGGCCTTTCCTTGACAGCAGACTTGGTAGATGGATTCTGTAGATGGGAGGTTGTCCTTTGTGATTGTCCAGGCCGAGTTCACCACTCACTGTAACCGTCTCTGATCTTGAATGGTACAGTTGCTATACCAAGTAGTGATACATCCAGACAGAATGCTTTTGATGGCGCACCTATAAAAGTTGGCAAGGGTATTCACCATCATGCCAAATTTCCTCAGCTGCCTGAGGAAGAAGAGATGTTGGGCCTTTGTAACCAGTGCACCTACGTGAAGAGTCCAAAAAGCCTGTTATGGATGACCACTCCCAGGAGCTTGACACTCTCCATTCCTTCCGCCTCTGAGCTGTTAATGCATAGGGTGGGCATGAGTAACATCCTGCCAAAAATCAATAATGAGTTCCTTGGTTTCGCCGGCATTGAGAGCTAGATTGTTCTCAGTGCACTATTTTTCCAGGTCTTCCACCTCCCCTCTGTAGTCTGTTTTGCCACCACCTGAGATTCGACTGACTATGGTGGTGTCATCAGCAAACTTGTAAATGGCATTAGTCTGGTATTTGGCGATGCAGTCATGGGTATACAGTGAGTACAGTAGGGGGCTGAGTACGCACCCCTGGGGAGCTCCAATGTTGAGTGTTAGTCATGATGAAATATTGTCCCCAATCTTCACTGATTGTAACCTGTGGGTCAGGAAAGTGAGGATCCGTTTGCAGAGAGTGGGGCTTAGTCCAAGATCACTAAGTTTAGTAATCAGTCTCAAGGGGATAATAGTGTTGAAGGCTGAACTGTAGTCAATGAGTAGGATTCTTACATAGCTGTTCTTGGTGTCAAGATGTTCTGGGAGGAGTGAAGGGCAAGTGATATGGCATCAGATGTGGATCTGTAGGTCCAATAGGCAAATTGGAGTGGGTCAAGAGTAATGGGGAGGCTTGTGAAGAGCGATTGGATAGACTGAGTTTGTTTCCTTTTGAGCAGGAGGCTGAGAAGGGACATGATTATAGGGCAGATAGAAAATAACTTTTCCCCTTGAAGGAGGGATCAGTGACTCAGGGGAATAGATGTAAGGTAAGGGACAGAGGTTTAGAGGAGATATGAAGAAAAATGTTTTCACCCAGAGGCTGGTGGAAATCTGGGACTCACTGCCCATAAGGGTGATTAGGGCAGAAACTTTCATAACATTTAAGTATTTACTTCTGCATTTGCAGTGCTAAGATATATAAGGCTTTGAGCCAAGTGTTGGACAACAGGATCAAAATATTTATGTGCTTACCTTTGACTGGCTCATATCCAATGGACCGAAGTGCCTTTCTGTGCTGTTGACCTCTATGTCACTGATACAGACTTAAATCAAGATTTTGCTATTCCAGACCAGGGCAGATTCTGGTCACTGTTTTATACAAAAGTGTGAGGCATATCAATTTCACAATATCTTTTATTGCTACAGAGTAGAGACATTTTATAGTTTTATAAACATCTACAATAGATATTGTTTTGACAAGTTACACTTGTATTTCTAAGGATCAATGTCAGACATGAGTGATGCATCAGAAATAAGTAGGATGTAATTTAGAGCAGTGAAAATAAAAATCCATAAGCGTTTAATATCCAAAGTATTTGAAGCATGAGTAAGGAAGTAATTATGGATAATTTTGAATCTGATCTTTATTAACATTTGCCATACACAGCACATTGTCTATCGCACCAGTCAGATAATCCAAACCACAGGACTCTGCATTTAATAATGTTGCTCTGTGATTGATATAACAGGAAATTTGCAAGTTTCCAGATGCATCAAAATATAAAGTTTAGGAACAGGCAATACTGATTACTGCAGCAAAGATATCTTTCCCTCTATCTCTTCATCATATCTGTTGTATCATCTTTATTCCAGAAAACCAACCTGGTTTTTTTTTTAGAACTAATTGTATTGTCATTTTATTAGCCTTTGTAAAAAGAAATTGTGATTTATCTTATCTATAACATACACATTTTAGTCTGTTCCCAAATTTTGAACTTCTTGTTCAGTGAATGAATTGCCTGGATTAAATTTATCAACCCCCTTTATAATTTAAATGTGAATTATATTACTTTCTAAAGAAAATCAACTTCTTTGGTTCTGAGCTATTACTCATATTAGCTGAATTAATCTGGGTTGCTAACTTCTGTATTTGGTCAAAGGCAGTCACACTATATCATGAGCAGAATGGTACATACATTACTCAGGATGGGAGTTACAAATTTCAAGATCAAGATGCAGTTAAGATCACCTGTGGATTCTGTATTCCTTGCAACCAAACGTTTCTCTTTCAATCTGATATCTAGTCGTGCGACTCAAACGCCATAATGCTCACATCCATTCGTTGTGTGAACTGGATTCTGTAATCATGCATGTACTCTGACACATTTTTCTAAACTTTGGACTGATTAATGTGAGGTTAAATCTAAATTATCAGAAGTTTGATTTCATAAGCATAAATGCCCTAAACTTGGAAAACAATGTCACTGATGAGGTTAGTCTTTCCTTGATTAATTTAGACAATCCTGGATCAATGATGCTTCATTTTCTTAAACTGAAGAACTGTAAAGCACCATTTCAGCAATTTGACTTATCCATATTTAAGCCACGTTTCCTTCAAAGCTGGGTGTAGAGCATTCAAATTTAATTTAGTAGTTTTCAGTGTTGGCCAAATAGTCAGAGGTCCCAACATAGGCTGCAACCAGTAAAAATAGGTGACAACACCTCTTCTACCAAAATCCTCAATATCAGTACCCCACAAGGCTGCATAACTCAGCCCCCCATTATAGTCCTTATACACTCACAACTGTAAGGCCAAATTCCACACCAACTCCATTTGCAAGTTTGGTGATGACGCCACTGTCATAGGTTGGATCTCAAACAACGATGAGACAGAATACAGGAAAGTGATTGAGTGCTTAGTGGCATAGTGTAAAGACAACAGTCTTTCCATTAACATCAGCAAAATGAAGGAGCTGGTCATTGACTTCAGGAAGCAGAGTGGAGGACACACCCTTGTCAGCATCAATGGTATGGAGATGGTTGAGTGTGTCAAGTTTCTGGGAGTGGTAATCATCAACAATCTGTCCTGGTCCACCCACATCAACATGATAGTCAAGGAAGCACAACAACATCTCTACTTCCTCAGGAGGCTAAAGAAATTCAGCATTTCCACAAGGCCAGAACTAGAGGGCATAGGTTTAGGGTGAGAGGGGAAAGATATATAAGAGACCTAAGGGGCAACCTTTTCACATGGAAGGTGGTACAGGTATAGAATGAGCTGCCAGAGGAAGTGGTGGAGGCTGGTACAAATGCAGCATTTAAAAGGCATTTGGATGGGTATAAGAATAGGAAGGGTTTGGAGGGATATGGGCCAGCTGCTGGCAGGTGGGACTAGATTGGGTTGGGATATCTGGTCAGCATGGACGGTTTAGACCTAAGGGTCTGTTTCCATGCTGTACATCTCGATTACTCTATGATTCTTACTAATTTTTATTGATGCACCATAGAAAGTATCCTGTGCGGATGCATCACAGCGCGGTTTGGCAACTGCTGTTCCCAAGACCAGAAGAAACTAGAAGACCAGTCATGATCATAGACCAGTCCACCTCACAAGCCAGCCTTCCATCCAATGATTTTATCTATACTTCCTGCTACTTCAGGAAAACAACAAACATAGTTAAAGACCTCTCTCGCTCAAGTTATACTCTCCTCCACCTTCTATCAAGCACAAGATAATAAATATTTAAATACGCATGCAAATAGATTCAAGAGCAGCTTCTTCCCTGCTGTTAACAGACTTTTGAATGGACTTCTGAAATGTTAATTCTGATCTCTCTCTGCACCTTCTCTGCGGCTGTAACACTGTATTCTGTACTCTGTTCTGCTACCTTGATGCACTTGTATGGTAAGTTTCACCTGTATAATGCACAAAACACTTTTCACTGTATCTCAGTACATGTGATGACAATAGATCAATCAATCACTGCATTTGACCAGTGCCTTAAACTGCAATGGCTACCTGGATCTTGTAGTCCCAACATCAGCGAACAGTGAAAATTTTGCCACAATTGAGGGTGATAATAGAACATCAAATTCTGCAAAGCCAACTTGTGCTGGAACTTGAAAGTTGTTGTTTCACAGAATGTCTCCCAGGAACCGATGTTGCTGGTTCTCTGTGTGTAAACTTTGCCTGATTCTTCTGTAAATGCACTTCTAGTTACCCTGATTCATTTAGAGCTGCTCTTAACTATTGTGGCTCCCTTTAAATCGGGGGAAATATCAAAGTACTAACTCCCTTGAACCCCCCCCCCCCCCACCCCCTCACTCCTCAGTCTTGCCAATATCGAAGAAGAACCGCATTTTTAAAAATTCATTCCTGCATTTGCATTGCCAGCATTTATTGCCTATTCCTAATAGCCGTCAAAGTAAGTGATAAGCTGCCTTCTTGAACTGCTGCAGTCCATGTGATTTAGGTAGATCCATATTGCCAATAGGGAGGAAGTTCCAGGAAATTGATACTGAAGGAAAAGCAATATATTTCCAAGTCAGTTTGATGGGCGGCTTGGAGGTCAATTTTCAGGTAGGTGTTCCAATGTATCTAATGCCCTTGTTCTTCTAGGTGGTAGTGGCCATTGGTTTGGAAGATACTATCTGAGGACATTGCTGAATTTCTGCAGTACATCTTGTAGACTGTATACACTGCTACTGAGCATCGATGGTGGATGTGGTGTCCTGAATGATGCTACGTTCTTGAGTGTTGTTAGAGCTATGCTCATCCAGGTAAGTTGCTAGTATTCTGTCACAATCCTGATTTGTGCCTTTATAGATGGGGCAGGCTTTGGGCAGATGGGAGATGACTTGCTGCAGTATTTCTAACCTGATCTTGGAGGGCACTGTGCTTATGTGGCCAGTCCAGTTCAATTTCTGGTCAATGGTAACCCCAGATTCTTGATAGTGTAGAATTCAGTGATGGTAATAGCAGTTGATGTCAAAGGCTGACTGTTAGATTCTGTCTTTTTTTTTAGATTAGATTACATTAATCTTTGTAAGTTGCTTTCTTTAAAAGAAGACAGGTAGACAGGGTGGTTAAGGCAGCGTTTAGCACGCTTGCCTTCACTGCTCAGACCCTTGAGTATAACAGCTGGGTATAACAGCCAAAGCGCAACCCACCCATACCCCTACATCTTGTTGGAGATGGTTATTGCCTGACATTTGTATGTGCATGAGTGTTACTTTCCAGTTGTCAGCCCAAGCCTAGGTATTATCCAGATTTTTCTGTATTTGGAGATGGACTGTTTCTGTATCTAAGGAGTCTGGAATGGTGTAAATGTTGTTCATTCTTCAGTGAGCATGTTACTTCTGACCAGATGATGGAGAGAAGATCATTGAGAGAACATCTGAAAATGGTTGAGTCTAGGATACTACCCTGAGGAACTTTGAAAGATGTCCTGGAACGAAGATGACTGACCTCCAAAAAACGACAACATATATTCTCTCCAGATTTTCCTGCTATTATGGGAATCTCTGAGGTGTGTCCATATCCAGAACTGGAATTCAATATGTCCACATACCAGTCAGTATGTGTGAATTTTTCAAGTAGCAGTGCACCTTAGAAGGACTGTTGACACAAGCATCTTCCTGAATGCCAGATGTGACTGCAACCAGCAGAGAGTTTTCTCCTAGATTCCCATTGACACTAACTCCAGTTTTGCAAGGCACCTTGATGTCTCCCTCCCCCCCCCCAACCCAATCCCCAATTCTAGGGAAAATACCTTGGCTATTTGCCTTAACTATGTCCTTCATGATTTTATAAATCTCTAAGTTCACCCCTCCCATGAAGAGCCCTAGCTTATCCAACCTATAACTCAAACCCTCCAGTTCAGACAGCATCCTGGTAAATCCTTTCTGAACCCTGTCCAATTTAATAATATCCTTTCTAAGCAGGACAACCAGAAGTGTACACAGTACTCCAAAATTTGCCTCACCAACTTTCTGATACAATCTCAATATGATGTCCCAGCTGTTATACTCAAGGGTCTGAGCAGTGAAGGCAAGCGTGCTAAACGCTGCCTTAACCACCCTGTCTACCTGTCTTCTTTTAAAGAAAGCAACTTACAAAGAACTATGTACCTCAAACCCCAAGTCTTTCTGTTCCACAACACTTCCCAGGCCCCTATCATTAACCGTTTCTGGATTAGTGGTGCTGGAAAAGCACAGCAGTTCAGGCAGCATCTGAGGAGCAGTAAAATCGACGTTTCAGGCAAAAGCCCTTCATCAGGAATACCTATCATTAACTGTGTAGGTCCTGCCTTTGTATCTGCCCTCCTCAGCCCATTGGCCCAATTGATCAAGATCCTACTGATGATCCAGAGTAGAGTGATGACATCATAATTTGTTGGGTGGAAGTTGCGTTGCTTTTTGTGTCCAGGACTAAGCTGGGAAATATTCCACATCATTGGGTAGATACCACTGTTTGGAGCTGAACTGGAATGGCTTGGCTATGGGTCTGGCATGTTCTCAGTGCTATTGCTGGAATGTTGTCAGGCCCATTGCCTTTGCAGTATTCAGCACCCTCAGCCATTTCTTAGTGCTACATGGAATCAAATTGAAGATTGTTATCCCTGTGTCTTTGTTATGTGAAGGAAACTTGGTTGGGTCATTGACTTAGCACTTCTGTTGCTTATCTTGAGAGTAAGTTTACATTTCATTGCATCAATTATTGAAAGTAGACAGCATTCCAAACCTGGCAAATGGAGTCAAACTACAGAGAAAAGCCCATGCATTGGAAAACAAAAATGGGCAGAGAACTCTGTGGAAATTCAACTCCTCATTCAAATGCATAAAACTCTTGCCTTTTTAAGGGAAACCAAGATGATCTTTGGACTTTCAATACATGGACCAACACTAACAAAATCCAAAAGATTCTCCTCTCGTACAGTCACCTGCAGTAAAAAAAAACTGTTTACAAATACTCTTGTCAGAGCTCCATGATGTAAGTGAACCCTCTGAAAAATCTCCCACAACATGCAATCAATATGAAGTGATAACTGCTGTCAATTTGTTCAAAAACATCAAAGCAAGGCTGTTCCATCCCTGCAGAAGTACTGAAACTTGAAAGTGGCCTACTGATATTGGTTACTGGTTGAACAAAGGCATTCTAAATTACCTTTGAGATGCCGATGATGACATTCAAGAAAGGAGACAGCTTGAACCTAGTATTACTTGCAACTCTTGGGAATGTCCTTACTAAGTTATTTATTACTTGCATTTGTCTTTTACATGGGAGTTATTTTTAAAGTTTCTGTTCTTTCCTATCTGCCAGAGAACAACAGATCTTCTCAGCACATCAATTTCAGGAAAAGTGTAGAGAGCAAAACATTCCTTTGCACAAAGCTTACTTTTATCTTGATAACAATGGTTGTCCCACAGAACCTGTTCTCTGTCACTGTGTTGTCAAATGTTAAGCATGCCACTGATAGGTTCCCTCTAGGTGTTGTAATTAATTCCATAGACTGGATCACTATACTCAAAATGTTAACTGTTTTTCTCCGAACAGATGTTGCCAGGTCTAAGTTTCTCCAGCATTTGTGCCTTTGTTTCAGGTACTTCTCTTGTCTGAGAGAAGAACATAGACAAACATAAAATGAATTTATGGTGCAGGAAAAGTCAATTTGGCCAATCTGGCCAGTGCAAACTCTGTGTGGAACAATCAAGTGTGTCACACTCCCCTGCCTAATCTTAATGGTCCTGGAGGGTAATTGCATCCAATTTCCTTTTGAAATATTGTCTTCCCTTCCTCCACCATTTGAATATGGTAAATTGCACATCATTACCCGGAGATATGCAAAAAGAGTCTTCTTCACATCGGCCCCATGCCTCGTGCCCAACAACTTAAATCTGTGCCTCGTGTCTCTCAGGTTATCAAACAGTTTCTCTTTGTCTTCTGTTAGGACAGGCACTCCTGAAGAGAGAGAAAGCAATAATTCTCAAATGTTCATATCATATCATATGAAAGAGATATTTGAAATTCGATGAACATTCCACAAGTGCAAATTACATTCATTGACTTGATGGCTTTCCTTGAAGTGTAAAGATCTTGAATTATATGGGCCCATAAGGTCTGAAAAGGCTGGGCTTCCTTGGACACTGCAATGATGAAAAAGATTTTGATCTATTAAATTGAATTACTACTTATAAAACACATGATTCAACAATTTGTTCCAGGTCTTTTGATACAGTGGTCATCTTTGCTTGCCTGCCAAGAATATTACAAAGGCAAGGGAAGCTACCTGGAATCAGAAACGTCATAAAAGAGACCTTTTGAAACACCTTTGGAGAAAGACCAGAGCTTCAACTCTGGAAGAGAAAGATGGAAACATCAGGAAACAATGAGTAGTCTGCTATAATCACTTGAGCAGTTAAAAGCTAGTACTTTCAGAATTAGAGAAGCAACAACTCTCTTCCCTTGTAGTTCCAACTACAAAGCTTACCTCTGAGTACTTTGACCATTTGATAGTGGAAGCCATCACATCTGTGGAGATAATACAGCAATCTTCCAGCTTTCACTTCAGATAATGCGACATTTTGACTTTGAAATGACAGGCTATCAAATCAATGCTTTCAAAATATGAACGAGCATCAAATAGAACTGTGACAGTTCTCACACTATTTATAATTTACCTGATTATGGTTGTTTGCCTCATCAAAGCTCCTTCTAAGAACATTTCAAACTATCCAGATGAAAAACCTCAGTTATCTCTATGCCAAAACTCAACTGACCACCATGAATATAGGTGACCTATAGTATGTAGTTGACTACACTTTTCATTGCCGTCTCAGCACCAGAACTCTTCCAATCTGCTGCAGAGACCTTCGCAAAACCCATTTAATCCAGACTTGGTCAGTCAAATATTCTAGTTTCCAGTTATATCAAAGGGGAGATTCTGGATTATGTTGAACAGTTTCCATACCTTCTCTCAAAAGACCACCATTGATTGAGAAGTGCGGTATCAGATCAGCTGTGCAGCTTAGCCTTCCATAAACTGCAACAGTGAATGTTTGACAAGGATCTCTGCAAGTCCACAAAAGTTCTAATATACAGAGCAGTTATTGTATTGGAGTGAGGCCTGGATTTTTAGTTTAGTTGGCAAGAGAGCTGGTTTGTAATGCCAACAGCGTGAATTCGCTTGCTGAGGTTACCATGAGGTACTCTCCTCTTCAAGCTCCCATCTCATTTGAATTATGGTGACCTTCAGGTTAAACCATCACCGGTCACCTATCTTTATTTTCCTAATTTTTTTTTCCTGAAGAACTTGTACTGAAGAATCTGTGCTGAGGTACCTTGCCCCCTAAAATAGCATCATAAGTAGCAACTTGTCAACTTTTCACTGTACTCATTTGAGTATGTCACAATAAAAACTCATTCAATTAATTCAATTCAATTCTAATGAAAGAGTAGACCTATGGTACAGCAGGACTATAGCAACTTTACTTACTAGCAATGCCGAAGAGCTCTTGATAAATTCCACCAGTGATGTGTCTGCTGCCATCTCTGGATTCAATGAGAAGACCTTCAAACAATTGCTAGTGTCCTATTGAATCTTAATCTATAAGCATTCAGGAAAATCTCCTGTAAAATCAAAGATGTACTGGGCATTGAGTGGACTGTAAAATGTCTTCCTTGTCAGGTCCTGTTTTCTCAACTATCGAATGGGGCAGCATTCCAGATGAGAAAACAAACACTACAAAGCCAACCTGTAGCTCTCCTTCAAGCATTTACACTAATAATTGAGGAGCTTGGTACCCATCATTTAAACTGATGACAACTTTCCATTAGACTGCAATATATTTTGATTCCAAATGCTACACTAATGAGAGTGATAACAGAGAAGGAAAGCAAAGGAAACCAATTCCACACTCCAAATCCCGCTACATTTTGGGACATCCTGCCTCACGTGCCCAAACATCAAGAATTAGCCTGTTCTGTCACATGAAGATCCACGGCAAAAATCTCAATTGAGGATAGATGTCATTTTCCAGTCAAGGGGCAGGTGAGTACTCCAGTTGAGACCAAACTAGTATTTTGAAATTCACCATAACCACCTTGTTTGTATATTTGTGCCTCTTTATTGGACTGTACTAAGAGAAGTCAATGAAAAGTCTACGCCTAAACTCCCCAGAAGTCAGAAGTATGAGAATGATGGTATCAAGCACTGTTGGATAATGTAGAGGTTGCAAGATGTTTTCTTGTTTGAGGATTCTTGAGGTTCACAGTTTGACTAAAGAGTCAACTACTTAGGACTGAGATGAGAATTTTTTTGATTCAGTGTTGTCAATCTTCAGAATTTTATTTCCAAGAGAACTGCAAATGCTCTGTCAATAAGTATATTCAGAACAGATATTGAGAGGTTTTTGGGTACTAATGAAATTTGAAGGATTTGAAGGATAAAGAGAAGCAGGACAGCTGGCACACCTCATGCACCATTTGGCTTTGATATTATTAAGGAACCCTCAAAAACCTGTGGTGTCTGCTGTCAGTATTGCTATTTAATGGTTTGTTTTGAAGTAGGATTTGTGATTCAGTGAGCTTTATTTGCAACTGGGGATGGTTCATGGAATCATAGAACCCCTACAGTGCAGAAGGGGAGGAGGTCAGACTAGTGTCAAAAGTGCCTTGTGTAACATAGGAGAGAAGGTAGAGTCATACAGCCTCGAAACAGACCCTTTGGTCCAACCGGTCCATGCTGACTATGTTCCCAAACTAAACTAGTCCCATCTTTCTGCACTTGGTCCATATCCCTCCAAACCTTTCGTATTTATTTTAGAGATGATCTGTGTTCCAATGTTCCTTTCAGCAGTCATAAAGTCATAGAGATGTACAGCACAGAAAGAGACCCTTTGGTTCATGCAGACCAGTCATCCTAACATAATCTAGTCCTGTTCATTTCATACATGCACCACCCTTTGCATGAAAATGTTTGGCCCTTAGGTCACTTTTAAATCCTTCCCCACTCATCCTACACCTATATCCTCTAATTCTGAACTTACCCAATCCAGGGAAAAGTCCTTGTCTATTTACCGTATCCATGCCCTCATGATTTTATAAACCTCTACAAGGTCACCCCTCAGCCTTCGGCACTCCAGGGAAAACATCTCCAACCTATTCAGCCTCTCCCTAAAGCTCAAGCACTCGAGCCCTGGCAGCATCCTTGAAAATCTTTTCTGAAGCCTTCTAAGTTTCACAACATCCTTCACATAGAAGGGAGACCAGAATCGCATGCAGTATTCCAAATGTGGCCTAACCAATGTCCTGTACAGACGCAACATGACCTCCCAACACCTATAATTGGTGCTCTGACTGATAAAGGAAAGCATTCCAAATGCCATCACTATTCTATCTACCTGCAACTCCACTTTGAAGCAAATATGAACCTTCATATTTTGGTTCTGAATGACTCCTTGAACTTCAAAGTGGCTGGTAGCCTGTCTAGAAATGCAACACATTGCAGGCTATAACTAACCATTGTTATTTTCTTTTGCACTGTAATTTGTGATCATTCGAAATTTATGACAGTGCCATGTCATCATTGCTGGATCTTGTGCCTGAGAGATCAGGACAAACGAGTGTTTCCTCTTAACCAATAAAATTGAAGAATCCTCACTGAAACATGCAGTGTCTGAAATGAATAGAATATTTAACTCCATGTCAAAAGAGAATTGTGAAGAATCATAGAATGTCGAAGGTGTGGAAGCTGGCCATTCGGCCCTTTCAGTCCACAGCAACCCATGAAGAGCATCCCACTCTCTTCCTGTAACCCTGCATCTTCTACGGCCAGTCCATCTAAACTGTGTATCTTTGGATTGTGGAAGGAAACTGGAGCACTTGGCGGAAACACGCAGAAAAGGGAGGAATGTTTGCACAATTCCCTGAGGCTGGATCAAAGCTGGGTCCCTGGCACTGAGTCAGCAGTACTAACCACTGAGCCACCATGCCAACCACTGGCAGCAATAAAAATATATTATATATACAACATATATTGTAAGTAATTGTGGCTGCAGCGCTGATCCCTGTGCACTCCACTAGTTATATATTTCTGTACCGAAAATGACTCCCTTATCCCAACTCTAACATTATATGAACAATAATAGAAAATTGGCTATTTTCATCACCTTGGGTTCTTATCTTAAGTAGCGTAACATATGATTCCTTATCAAATGTTTTCCGAAAATTCAAATGTATTGCATCCACTGCTTTCGCTTTATCTCTGCTACTTGTTATCTCGTCAACGAATTCTAATTAAATTTGTTGGGCATGATTTCTCTTGTGGGAAACCAAGCTAACTCTGCTTGATCATATTACTCACTAAATGCTCAGCTGTTTCATCCTTTTATAATAGATTCTAACTTTTCTAATAACAGGCTAAGCTAACTGGTCTATACCTACTTGTGTTTTTATCTCCTTCCCTTTTTATATAAAGGCATCGCTGGCAGTTTTCCAAACCTTAGAACTTTTCCAAAATCGAAAGATGGTTGGATAATTACTACCAGTCCATCTAACATCTCTGTAGCTATTTCTTTTAACATTCTAAGATACATCTCATCAAGTCCAGGGGCCTCCTTGTTCGTTCTTCTTATTAATTTCCCTATTACCTTTTCTCTAGTGATAATTACTATATTTATTTCTTCCCCTTTTGTCCCTTGATTATTTAGTAATTTTGGAATGCTATTGGTCTTCACAGTACAAAATACTCATCTTCCATTTGCTGGTTCCCCACTATTTCCCCAGCCTCGTTCTCTAAGGGGCCTATGATAACTTTGGTGTCTCTATTTCTTTTTATATATTTATATATTTAAAGAAGCTCTTGCTGTATGAAAAAAACCCTGTTGGGCCCATTTGGAATACTTTGAGTAGTACAATGTAAGCTTACAAGAATATAGTAACCCCTGAAATAAAGGTATGTTATGAGGAGAGATTATACAAGTTTAGGCCTGCCTTTCTCTAGAGTTTAGGTGATTAAGGGTGATCTGATCGAAGTCTTCAGCATATTAATAGGGAAAGGCAGGTAGATATGGAGAAACTATTTCCACTGATTGGGGATGCTAGCATTAGAGGGCATCGGCTGAAAATTGGGCCACACCATTCAGGACAAATGTTTGGAAGCACTTCTGTGCAAAAAACGTGGTAGAGGATTGGAACTTGCATCCACAAATGGCAATGGATACTGGATCGGTTCATTTTAAAACTGGAATAAATTTTTGTTAAGTTGAGGTATTATAGCTCCTCTAAAACAGAGTTAGGGAACTGGAACTGAAGCCGGAGATGGAGGAACTGCAGATCATCCAGGAGGCTGAGAGAGAAATTGAGAGGATGCGTACAGGGAGGTGGTCACTCCTCAGACACAGGATAAGGACAGCTGGGGTTATAGTCAGGGGGAGGAAGGGGAAACAACAGGTAGAGCAGAGATCTCCTGTGTCCGTTCCCCTCAGCAATAAGTATACCGTTTTGGATACTGCTGGTGGGGATGGCCTACCAGGGGAAAGCCATAGTTGTCAGGTCTCTGGCACTGAGGCTCAGAAGGGAAAGGGGGAGAATACAAAAGTGCTAGTGGTAGGGGACGCAAAACTTAGATGGATTGACAGGCGATTTTGTGGTCAGGAATGGGACTCCCGGAAGGTATGTTGCCTCCCGGATGCCAGGATCCAGGATGTCGCTGATCGGTTTACAGGATTCTGAAGGGGAGGGTGAGCAGCTAGAAATCGTGGCACATGTTGGCACCAATGATACAGCCAGGAAAGGGATTGAGGATCTGAAAAGTGACTACAGAGAGTTAGGTTGGAAGCTGAAGAGCAGGACGAGTAGAGTAGTGATCTCAGGTTTGCTACCGGTACCACGAGACAGTGAGGTGAGGAAGCAGTCAGCGAATGCAGCTTAACAAGTGGCTGCGAGGCTGGTTCAGGAGGGAAGGATTCAGATACTTAGACCATTGGGATGTCTTCTGGGGAAGGTGGAACCTGTACATGAAGGACAGGTTGCACCTGAACTGGAGGGGCACAAATGCCCTGGGTAGGAGATTTGTTTGTGTGGTTCAGGAGGACTAAACTATTTTGGCAAGGGGGTGGGAACCAGAGTACATATGAGAGGGGCATAGTTGTAGATGGAGCAGTGACAGGATGTAGTGAATCTATCAGGAAGGTTTTTCACGTGATGAAACAAAGGGATTGGTAAAAGTGTGTCTGCTTTAATGCAAGGAGTGTCAGAAATAAGAATGATGAACTTAGAGCATGGATCAGTACTTGGGACTATGATATTGTGGCCATAACGGAGATGTGGGTTTCACAGGGGCAGGAGTGATTGCTAGATGTTCCAGAGTTTAGAACGTTTAAAAAGAACAGGGAGGATGGAAAAAGAGGAGGGGGTGTAGCATTGCTAATCAGAGTGCATCACAGCTACAGAAACAAAGGTTGTCGAGGAAGGTTTGTCGACTGAGTCAGTATGGGTGGAAGTTAGGAACAGCAAGGGAGCACCTACCTCATTGGAGGTTTTCTACAGACCCCCTAGTAGCAGTAGGGCTATTGAAGAACTCAGGCCAGCAGATTTTGGAAAATGCAGATGTAGCAGGGTTGTTGTTATGGGTGACTTCAACTTTCCCAATATGGATTGGAACCTCCTTAGTGCAGATGGTTTGGATGGAGCCATTTTTATCAGGTGTGTTCAGAGGGTTTTGTTACTCAGTATGTAGACAGGCCGACGAGGGGAGAGGCCATTTTGGATTTGGTGCTCAGCAATAAGCCAGGACAGGTGTCAGATCTTACGGTGGGAGAACACTTTGGTGACAGTGACCACAACTACCTCACATTTATCATAGCCTTGGAGAGGGAAAGGAGCAGTTACCGAGGGAAGATATTTAATTGGGTGGAAAGGAAATTATGATGCTATCAGACAGGAGTTGGGCAGAACAGACATGCTGAGACTGTTTAAGGAGCAGTTGTTGTGAGTGATACACAAACATGTTCCTCTTAGACAGGGAAGAAGGGGTAAGATTAAGGACGAGAACAGAGGAGTTTCTCTTCAAAAGGAAGAAGGCAGCTTACGTAAGGTGGAGGAAGCAAGGATCTAGCACAGCTTTAGAGGAATACAGGCGTACTAGAAAAGAGCTCAGAAATTGACTGAAGAGAGCCAGGAGGGGGCACGGAAAAGGCTTGGCAGGAAGGGTTAGGGAGAACACAAAGGCATTTTACTCATACTTGAGGAAGAAGCGAATGATCATGGAGAAGGTATGGTCGGTCAGGGATAGCGTAGGGAACTTGTGCGTGGAGTCTGAGCAGATAGGGGAAGCCCTATCTGCTTCGGTTTTCACTAAGAAAAAGGGACCTTGTTGCAAATGAGAACCTTGAGGAGCTGGGAAACAGGTTTGAACAGATCAAGATTGATGAAGTTGAAGTGCTGGAAATTTTGGAAAACATTAAGATTGATAAATCCCCAGGGCCAGACCAGATTTATCCTAGACTACTCCGGGAAGCGAGAAAAGAGGTTGCTAAGCCGCTGGCGAGAATCGTTGCTTTCTTGCTCTCCACGGGAGTAGTATCAGAGGATTGGAGGGAGGCAAATGTTTGTCTTTTCAAAAAGGGGAATCGGGAAATCCCTGGCAATTACAAACCACTCAGTCTTACGTCTGTGGTCAGCAAGGTTTTGGAAAGTATTCTGAGGGATAGGATTTATGACTATTTGGAAAAGCAGAGCATGATTAAAGGCAGTCAGCATGGCTTTGTGAGGGGCAGGTCATGCCTCACAAAACTGATTGAGTTCTTTGAGGAGGTGATGAGACAGGTCGAAGAAGGTCGAGCAGTGGATGTGGTGTGTGTGGACTTCAGCAAGGTATTAGATAAGGCTCCCCATGGTAGGTTCATTAATAAAGTCAGGAAGTATGAGATACAGGGAGATTTGACTGGATTCAGAATTGTTTGGCTGACAGAAGGCAGAGAGTGGCTGTAGATGGAAAGTATTCTGCCTGGAGGCGAGTGGTGTCCTGCAGGGCTCTGTTCTTTGTAGTTTTTATAAATGACTTAGATGAGGAGGTTGAGGTGTGAGTTAATAAATTTGCCGATGATACAAAGGTTGGAGATGCTGTCGATAGTAAATAAGGGCTATTGCAGGCTGCAGCGCAACATAGACAGGATGCAGAGCTGTTCTGAGAAATCGCAGGTGGAGTTCAACCTGGATAAATGCGAAGTGATGCATTTTGAAGGTCAAACTTAAATGCTGAATATAGAATTAAAGATAGGATTCGTGGTAGTGTGGAGGAACAGAGGGATTTTGGTGTTCAAGTGCATAGATCCCTTAAAGTTGCCACCCAAGTGGATAGGGTTGTCAAGAAAGCATATGGTGTTTTGGCTTTCATTAACAGGGGGATAGAGTTTAAGAGCCGCGAGGTTTTGCTACAGCTCTACCAGTCCCTGGTGAGACCACACTTGGAATATTGTGTCCAGTTCTGGTCGCCCTATTATAGGAAAGATTCGGAGGCTTTGGAGAGGGTGCAAAGAAGGTTTACCAAGATGCTGCCTGAACTGGAGGGATTTTCTTACAAAGAGAGATTGACTAAGCTCTGGCTTTTCTCTCTGGAAAGAAGGAAGAAGAGAGGTGACCTGATCGAGGTGTAAAAGGTAATGAGAGATATGGATAGAGTCAATAGCCAGAGACGTTTTCTCAGGGTAGGATTGACTGGCACAAGGGGTCATAGTTTTAAGATATTAGGAGGAAGGTATAGAGGAGATGTCAGAGGTAGGTTCTTTACGCAGAGAGTTGTGAATGCATGAAATGCGTTGCCAGCGATGGTGGTGGATGCCGAGTCATTAGGGACATTTAAGTGACTGCTGGACATGCACATGGACAGCAGTGAATTGAGGACTGCCCAGGTTAGGTTATTTTATTTTAGATTAGGAATAATCCGCAGCACAACATCGTGGACCAAATGGCCTGTTCTGCACTGCACTTTTTTATGTTCTATGTTCTTTGGGATATGGAGTTTGGCCAGAGATCTGCTATGAAATTGTTGAATGGTGGAACAGGCTCGAAGGACTGAATGGCCTACTCCTGTTTTTATGTCAGTGTTGATATTACGTGCAAGTTTATCCTCAAAGGTTATCTTCTCCCTCTTGTGTTTTTTTTTGTTAGTTTTTAAAGGAGACCTTTTTTCTCCTGAAGAAGGGTTTATGCCCGAAACGTCGATTCTCGTGTTCCCTGGATGCTGCCTGACCTGCTGCGCTGTTCCAGCAACACATTTTCAGCTCTGATCTCCAGCATCTGCAGACCTCACTTTCTCCTTTTTCTCAGATAACTTATTAAAGCTACCTTATTAAACATGTTTTGAAATAGTGATGGAAAAGGATAGACCAGATCTAAAAGTTGAAGTTCTAAATTGGAGAAAGGCCAATTTTGACGGTATTAGGCAAGAACTTTCGAAAGTTGATTGGAGGCAGATGTTCACAGGTAAAGGGACGGCTAAAAAATGGGAAGCCTTCAGAAATGAGATAACAAGAATTCAGAGAAAGTATATTCCTGTCAGGGTGAAAGGAAAGGCTGGTAGGCATAGGGAATGCTGGATGACTACAGAAATTGAGGGTTTGGTGAAGAAAAAGAAGGAAGCATATGTCAGGTGAATCCTTAGAAGAGTATAAAGGAAGTAGGAGTATACTTAAAAGGAAAATCAGGAGTGCAGAAAGGGGACATGAGATAGCTTTGGCAAATAGAATTAAGGAGAATCCAAAGGGATTTTACAAATACATTAAGGACAAAAGGGTAACTTGGGAGAGAATAGGGCCCCTCAAAGATCAGCAAGGCGGCCTTTGTGTGGAGCCACAGAAAATGGGAGAGATATTAAATGAGTATTTTGCATCAGTATTTACTGTGGAAAAGGATATGGAAGATATAGAATGTAGGAAAATAGATGGTGACATCTTGCAAAATATCCATATTAAAGAGGAGGAAGTGCTGGATGTCTTGAAACAGTTAAACGTGGATAAATCCCCAGGACCTGATCAGGTGTACTCGAGAACTCTGGGTAGCTAGAGAAGTGATTGCTGGGCCTCTTGCTGAGATATTTGTGTCATCGATAGTCACAGGTGAGGTGCCGGAAGATGGAGGTTGGCAAACGTGGTGCCACTGTTTAAGAAGGGCGGTAAAGACAAGCCAGGGCACACTACACTGGTGAGCCTGACGTCACTGGTGGGCAAGTTGTTGGAGGGAATCCTGAGGGACAGGATGTACATGTATTTGGAAAGGCATTGACTGATTAGGGATGGTTAACATGGCTTTGTGCGTGGGAAATCATATGTCTCAAACTTGATTGAGTTTTTTGAGGAAGTAACAAAGAAGATTGATGAGGGCAGAGCAGTAGATGTGATCTATATGGACTTCAGTAAGGCGTTTGGCAAGGTTCCCCATGGGAGACTGATTAGCAAGGTTACATCTCATGGAATACAGGGGGAACTAGCCATTTGGATACAGAACTGGCTCAAAGATAGAAGACAGAGTGTGGTGGTGGAGGGTTGTTTTTCAGATTGGAGGCCTGTGACCAGTGGAGTGCCACAAGAATCGGTGCTGGGTCCTTTACTTTTTGTCATTTACATAAATGATTTGAATGTGCGCATAAGAGTTACAGTTAGTAAGTTTACAGATTCCACCAAAATTGGAGGTGTAATGGACAGAAAAGAGGGTTACCTCAGATTACAACAGGATCTGGACCAGATGGGCCAATGGGCTGAGAAGTGGCAGATGGAGTTTAATTCAGATAAATGCGAGGTGCTGCATTTTGGGAAACCAAATCTTAGCAGGACTTATGTACTTCATGGTAAGGTCCTAGGAAGTGTTGCTGAACAAAGAGATCTTGGAGTGCAGGTAGATAGGATAGTGAAGAAGGCGTTTGGTATGCTTTCCTTTATTGGTCAGAGTATTGAGTACAGGAGTT